>NW_028161365.1:0-53380 GCF_964263955.1 Coregonus lavaretus
GACATACAGTGCCTTGCAAGAGGATTCATCCCCCTTGGCGTTTTTCCTATTTTGTTGCATTACAACCTGTAATTTAAATTGATTTTTGTTTGAATTTCATGTAATGGACATACACAAAATAGTCCAAATTGGTGAAGTGAAATGAAAAAAATACTTGTTTCCAAAAATTCTAAAAAATAAATAACAGAAAAGTGGTGCGTGCATATGTATTCAGCCCCTTTGCTATGAAGCCCCTAAATAAGATCTGGTGCAACCGATTACCTTCAGAAGTCACATAATTAATTAAATAAAGTCCACCTGTGTGCAATCTAAGTGTCACATGATATTTCACATGATCTCAGTATGTATACACCTGTTCTGAAAGGCCCCAGAGTCTGCAACACATTTTTTTACGTTTAAGTCATTTAGCAGACGCTCTTATCCAGAGCGACTTACAGTTGGTGAGTGCATACATTTTTCATAGAACACCACTAAGCAAGGGGCAGCACCAAGCAAGCGGCACCATGAAGACCAAGGAGCTCTCCAAACAGGTCAGGGACAAAGTTGTAAAGAAGTACAGATCAGGGTTGGGTTATAAAAAAATATCAAACTTTGAACATCCCACGGAGCACCATTAAATTCATTAGTAAAAAAAGGAAAGAATATGGCACCACAACAAACCTGCCAAGAGAGGGCCGCTCACCAAAACTCACAGACCAGGCAAGTAGGGGATTAAACAGAGCGGCAACAAAGAGACCAAAGATAACCCTGAAGGAGCTGCAAAGCTCCACAGCGGAGATTGTAGTATCTGTCCACAGGACCACTTTAAGCCGTACACTCCACAGAGCTGGGATTTACGGAAGAGTGGCCAGAAAAATAAGCAAACACGTTGTCAGATGAGACTAAAATTGAGAACCCTGAGAACCCAGAGAACACCATCCCCACAGTGAAGCATGGTGGTGGCAGCATCATGCTGTGGGGATGTTTTTCATCAGCAAGGACTGGGAAACTGGTCAGAATTGAAGGAATGATGGATGGCGCTAAAAACAGGGAAACCTGTTTCAGTCTTCGAGAGATTTGAGACTGGGACGGAAATTCACCTTCCAGCAGGACAATGACCCTAAGCATACAGCTAAAGCAACACTTGAATGGTTTAAGAAGAAACATTTAAATGTCTTGAATGGCCCAGTCAAAGCCCAGACCTCAATCCAATTGAGAATCTGTGGTATGACTTAAAGATTGCTGTACACCAGCAGAATCCATCCAACTTCAAGGAGCTGGAGCAGTTTTGCCTTGAGGAATGGGCAAAAATCCCAGGGGCTAGATGTGCCAAGCTTATAGAGACATACCCCAAGAGACTTGCAGCTGTAATTGCTGCAAAAGGTGGCTCTACAAAGTATTGACTTTGTGGGGGGGGGGGGGGGGGGGGGGGGGGGGTGAATAGTTATGCACGCTCAAGTTTTCAGTTTTTTCATCTTATTTCTTGTTTGTTTCACAATTTTTTTTATTTTGCATCTTCAAAATGGTAGGCATGTTGTGGAAATCAAATGATACAAACCCCAAAAAAAATCCATTTTAATTCCCGGTTGTAAGGCAACAAAATAGGAAAATTACCAACAGGCGTGAATACTTTCGCAAGCCACTGTACAGGAAGAGAGAGGTGGACAATTTATTTAATTAACCCTTATAAACCCGGACCCAGTTTTCCTTGCATGAATTTTTTTGGAGTGATAGGACTGGTCAAGGAGACCCCAAATAATATATTTCTGAAGAAATGTGTGGTTTGCATCACTTAATGCCCTACATTACATATACACTACCAGTCAAAAGTTCGGACACACCTACTCATTCAAGGGTTTTTCTTTATTTGTAAAAATGTTTACATTGTAGAATAATAGACATCAAAACTATGCAATAACACATATGGAATCATGTAGTGTGGTCCTCTGTTGCTCAGCTGGTAGAGCACGGCGCTTGTAATGCCAAGGTAGTGGGTTCGATCCCCGGGACCACCCATACACAAACATGTATGCACACATGACTGTAAGTCGCTTTGGATAAAAGCGTCTGCTAAATGGCATATTAGTAACCAAAAAAGTGTTAAACAAATCAAAATATATTTGAGATTTATCAAATTTACAGTAGCTATTACAGTGAAAAAATACCATGCTATTGTTTGAGGAGAGTGCACAACAACAAAAATGGCAACTGGTTTGAAACATTCACCTGTGAAGGTAAATAATGTACTTAGATTCAGTAATCTTGCTCTGATTTGTCATCCTAAGGGTCCCATTATAGAATGTAGCATAGGTTTGTTTGATAAAATCCATTTTTATATTCAAATGTAGGAACTGGGTTCTATTTGAACCCCTGCTGTCTCTGGCTCCACACCCACCCCGCCCGGCCATCTAGATGTGTGAAAGTTAATGTATAATCTAATGTTCCATCATGTATGACATTCCTGGGAGTGTGTAAACTTACATTTAGTATTACCATATCATTTCTGTATGTTCTCTATAGTTATGTACTTGAAAATGTATCAATTGACCAATTCAACACATTTGCGCAGACTTGATACAAAATAGTCCAATATTACAATGCTTCACTGGATCAATCTGAAACTTTGCACACACACTGCTACCATCTATTGGCCAAAATCTAAATTGCGCCTAAACTGCAATATGATATTGTGTCCTATCTCTTGCATTTCAAAGATGATGGAACAACATTTGTTTTGAAAACGCATATTTTTTTGTTTGTGTTATCATTTACCAGATCTAATGTGTTATATTCTCCTACATTAATTTCACATTTCCACAAACTTCAAAGTGTTTCCTTTGAAATGGTATCAAGAATATGTATATCCTTGCTTCAGGTCCTGAGCTACAGGCAGTTAGATTTGGGTATGTCATTTTAGGCGAAAATTGAAAAAAATAGTCAGATCCTTAAGAGGTTAATTGAAATGCATTCCAGGGACTACCTCATGAAGCTGGTTGAGAGAATGCCAAGAGTGTGCAAAGCTGTCATCAAGGCAAAGGGTGGCTACTTTGAAGAATCTCAAATATAAAACATATTTTTAATTTGTTTAACACTTTTTTGGTTACTACATGATTCCATATGTGTTATTTTATAGTTTTGATGTCTTCACTATTATTCTACAATGTAGAAAATAGTAAAAATAAAGAAAAACTCTTGAATGAGCAGGTGTGTCCAAACTTTTGACTGGTACTGTGCATATATACATATTTTTTTTACATATATTTTCCTTTATTATGTTCCGCTAACCCTACCACCCCTCCCCTAACTGGAGTAAACTAATGAACAACAACACTTAGGCCTCTACTTCCAGCTTATACATACTATATACATGTTACGGACACAGTCCTTGGTAGTGGGCCTCGTCAGTGGCACTGTGTTATCCTCAAAGCGGGCGAAGAAGGTGTTTAGCTTGTCTGGAAGCGAGACGTCAGTGTCGGCGACGTGGCTGGTTTTCCTTTTGCAGTCCGTGATTGTCTGTAGACCCTGCCACATACGTCTCGTGTCTGAGCCGTTGAATTGTGACTCCACTTTGTCTCTATACTGATGTTTTGCCAGTTTAATTGCCTTGCGGAGTGAGTAGCTACAATGTTTGTCTTCTGCCATATTCCCTGTCACCTTGCCATGGTTGAATGCGGTGGTTCGCGCATTCAGATTTGCGCGAATGCTGTCATCTATCCACGGTATCTGGTTAGGGTAGGTTTTAATAGTCACAGTGGGCACAACATCACCTATACACTTCCTGATAAACTCAGTCACCCTTTCAGTGTATACGTCAAAATTATTTTCGGAAGCTACCCGGGACATATACCAGTCCGCGTGATCAAAACAATCTTGAAGTGTGGATTCCGATTGGTCAGACCAGCGTTGAATAGTTCTTTGCATGGGTACTTGCTGTTTGAGTTTCTGCCTATAGGAAGGGAGAAGCAAAATGGAGTCGTGGTCAGATTTGCCGAAAGGAGGGCGTGGGAGGGCCTTATAACCATCCCGGAAGTTTGAATAGCAATGTTCAAGGATTTTAGCAGCGTGAGTACAACTGTCGATATGTTGATAGAACTTCGGCAGCCTAGTCCTCAAATATGCTTTGTTAAAATCCCCGGCTACAATAAATGCAGCCTCAAGATATGTGGTTTCCAGTTTGCATAAGGTCCAGTGAAGTTCTTTGAGGGCCGTCGTGGTATCGGCTTGAGGGGGGATATACACGGCTGTGACTATAACTGAAGAAAATTATCTTGGGAGATAATACAGTCGGCATTTGATTGTGAGATATTCTAGGTCGGGTGAACAGAAGGACTCGAGTTCCTGTATGTTACTACAATTACACAATGAGTCGTTAATCATGAAACACATACCTCCGCCCTTCTGCTTCCCGGAGAGATATTTATTCCTGTCTGCGCGATGAACTGAGAACCCATCTGGCTGGACCAATTCCAACAGAATATCCGAAGAGAGCCATGTTTCTGTGAAACAGAGTATGTTACAGGCCTTCATGTCTCTCTGGAAAGAAATCCTTGCCCGTAGTTCGTCGACTTTGTTAACCAAAGACTGAACATTAGCAAGTAGAATACTTGGAAGCGGTGGATGGTGTGCGCGCCCCCTAAGTCGAACCAGCAGGCCGCTCCGAGTGCCTCTCCTCCGCCGGCAATGTTTTGGGTCAGCCGCTGGAATCAGTTCAGTTGCTCTGGGGAGCGTAAATAAAGGATCTGCTTCAGGAAAGTCGTATTCCTAGTCGTAATGCTGGTGAGTTACCGCTGCTCTGATATCCAATAGTTTTTCCCGGCTGTATGTAATGATGCAAAACACTTTCTGAGCGAATAATATCAAAAATAATACATAAAAAAACAAATAACAGATTCATACATGGAAAAACAGATAGTCCAAAACAATTATCAAAAGGACGTTTGTTTTGAAGTGTCTTAAACAGCTATATCCACCATGTGGCTCTATTCATTTCCTCCTAGGCCCACGCTGTGACTTGGGCATCGCTCCCCGTCTGTGAGCCAAGTGTTTCTGTAGTACAGATGCTGGTGGAGGGCTCTGTCGTGGTGACATCAGCTAATCAGTGTCTTTGTTAGGAGCAGCAGGGAAGACGTGTGCAGATTAATGCCCTGGCTGTCAGCACACAAACACACCTGAGAACAGTACTATAGTCCTCCCTGCAGAGTCCCTGCAGAGTCAAGAGAAAAGCCATTTGTAACTGACCACCTCATTTCTGTCTTATGTTGCAAAATTTTAAATGCAGTTTTTTACATTGGATAAAAGTACAGACTCAGAGCTAGAAAATTGTATATTATACACTGCAGTTGAGGAACAATGGGACAGTAATGCTGCTTCGAAAGTTGATAAACTTTTGAGAAAATGGAACTTGAATGTTTTGGTACACTTACTGGAGAGCTCTTCTTTGTCTACACCCATTCATTGTCGTTCAAATCCTCTTAAGCTTTAGCCCCACCCATCTCTTTAAGGATTCACATGTTAGGCCATGTTCTAAACAGAGTGAGTAAGGTAGTGCAGGTCACATGTTCATAAACTACAATAGATGGCCGTAATCACCCCCAGACACACCTGGCTAGGTTGATGGGTCATGTAATCATCTGTTGAAGTGGAGTCTTTAAAAAAATTTAAAATTACCCATAATCCCAACCCATACAGTTCTAGAAATACAAACGGATTGTCATAGCTAGCCACCATGCATGAAATGCTGTAGAATGATTCTGCAGGTAGCTAAAGTTAACCAACTAAATAGGTTCAATGTTAGCTAGCTAGCTAACATTAAAATATAACTAGCAATGCAAATGGATTTCTGAGATACAAATAATATTACTACACAGATCATACACGTAACGTTAGCTAGCGAGCCAGCCAGATAACGTTAGCTAGCTAATAGTACGCGTTACCTTGCAATGAAAACAACTTTGAAACGTATAATATCTGAAAATGTAGCTACACTCTTACCCAAATACATGAATTAATGTTTCATGGCAGACTGGAACCCCTTTTTAACTAAGTAAGACGTCCTGTGTCGTTTCCATTTTGTTTGTACAGCTTGCTTGGCCTGTTGTGTCAAGTCACTCCGGTTCACACTGACCGTGTGCAATGCCATAAGAATCATCAGATCTTTAGCCCTCTCTGTCACAGATGCAACCAAATGCTAGAATTCTCTCCATCTCCTTCTCATACTCTGCTTCCTCCGGGCATTCCACTGAATTCAAAACTCGGTCAACTTCTTCCATGACAACAACCCTTTTGATAATCTTTTCTTCCCCATCACTGTCATCAGAAGACTCTACAACGTCTGGTATATTTAATTTTTAGCTGTGTCAGGGATTTCCTCATCATCAGAGAGCGTTAGCATGGCACGATTGTCCTCCAGAAAGTAGTCCATCACAACTTTTTCCCACTGATGTTTGTGAATAGCATCTGCTAAATTCAGGGCAGCAATGTTGTTGAGGGCAGTAGCAACAATTTTGCAGTTCTCCATGGCTAGTATATCTTTCAAAAAGCTGCGGTAGCAATGATTATCTACACATACTGCGCAGTTCATGTTATAGACAGACGCATGCTACATGGCAGACCAAACCGAACTCATCTCTCGGCATGTTCAGCCCATCCATTATCTCAGCCAATCATGGCTAGCGGGAAGGTTCCTGTCTTTTTCCGTGGCTATACCAACTAGTCTCGTAATTTAGTGGGGTTTTAAGCATTTGCGTGTAGCGTAGTTTCCAAAGTTTCCAAAGTAACCATGATAGTTTGAATCTCTGTCTCTCCCTTCCATTCTTCCATTCTGACCCCTCCACTACCCAAGCATTCATGTTAATGTTAGTCCAGTCCACTAGGGACCTGTTTTCATTGTATTACGTTAGTAATCAATAACCTATGTGTGTTTGTATTGTGTTATTATTATTTAGTTAGTAAATAAATAATTAAACCAATTTGTGTATTGCTGATTCATCAATAAGGTTAGGGTTCTTGCAGGTTCAAGGATTATGCGACGTTCAGAATGAGACTGATAAGAGGCAATTATTTAATAAGTGACTGTATCCATATATACAGTGGGGAGAACAAGTATTTGATACACTGCCGATTTTGCATATTTTCCTACTTACAAAGCATGTAGAGGTCTGTAATTTCTATCATAGGTACACTTCAACTGTGAGAGACGGAATCTAAAACAAAATACAGAAAATCATATTGTATGATTTTTAAGTAATTCATTTGCATTATATTGCATGACATAAGTATTTGATCACCTACCAACCAGTAAGAATTCCGGCTCTCACAGACCTGTTAGTGTTTTTTTAAGAAGCCCTCCTGTTCTCCACTCATTACCTGTATTAACTGCACCTGTTTGAACTCGTTACCTGTATAAAAGACACCTGTCCACACACTCAATCAAACAGACTCCAACCTTTCCACAATGGCCAAGACCACAGAGCTGTGTAAGGACATCAGGGATACAATTGTAGACCTGCACAAGGCTGGGATGGGCTACAGGACAATAGGCAAGCAGCTTGGTGAGAAGGCAACAACTGTTGGCGCAATTATTAGAAAATGGAAGAAGTTCAAGATGACGGTCAATCAACCTCGGTCTGGGGCTCCATGCACGATCTCACCTCGTGGGGCATCAATGATCATGAGGAAGGTGAGGGATCAGCCCAGAACTACACGGCAGGACCTGGTCAATGACCTGAAGAGAGCTGGGACCACAGTCTCAAATAAAACCATTAGTAACACACTATGCCATCATGGATTAAAATCCTGCAGCGCACGCAAGGACCCCCTGCTCAAGCCAGTGCATGTCCAGGCCCGTCTGAAGTTTGCCAATGACCATCTGGATGATCCAGAGGAGGAATGGGAGAAGGTCATGTGGTCTGATGAGACAAAATAGAGCTTTTTGGTCTAAACTCCACTCGCCATGTTTGCTGGAAGAAGAAGGATGAGTACAACCCCAAGAACACCATCCCAACCGTGAAGCATGGAGGTGGAAACATCATTCTTTGGGGATGCTTTTCTGCAAAGGGAACAGGACGACTGCACCGTATTGAGGGGAGGATGGATGGGGCCATGTATCGCAAGATCTTGGCCAACAACCTCCTTCCCTCAGTAAGAGTATTGAAGAAGATTCGTGGCTGGGTCTTCCAGCATGACAATGACCCGAAACACACAGCCAGGGCAACTAAGGAGTGGCTCCGTAAGAAGCATCTCAAGGTCCTGGAGTGGCCTAGCCAGTCTCCAGACCTGAACCCAATAGAACATCTTTGGAGGGAGCTGAAAGTCCGTATTGCCCAGCGACAGCCCCGAAACCTGAAGGATCTGGAGAAGGTCTGTATGGAGGAGTGGGCCAAAATCCCTGCTGCAGTGTGTGCAGACCTGGTCAAGACCTACAGGAAACATATGATCTCTGTAATTGCAAACAAAGGTTTCTGTACCAAATATTAAGTTCTGCTTTTCTGATGTATCAAATACTTATGTCATGCAATAAAATGCAAATTAATTACTTAAAAATCATACAATGTGATATTCTGGATTTTTTTAGATTCCGTCTCTCACAGTTGAAGTGTACCTATGATAAAGATTACAGACCTCTACATGCTTTGTAAGTAGGAAAACCTGCAAAATCGGCAGTGTATCGAATACTTGTTCTCCCCACTGTAACATATACAGTTGAAGTCGGAAGTTTACATACGCTTCGGTTGGAGTCATTAAAACTTGTTTTTCAACCACTCCACAAATTTCTTGTTAACAAACTATAGTTTTGGCAAGTCGGTTAGGACATCTACTGTATGCAAGACACAAGTCATTTTTCCCAAAGACAAATCATAAACAGATTATTTCACTTATAATTCACTGTATCACAATTCCAGTGGGTCAGAATATTACATACACTAAGTTGACTGTGCCTTTAAACAGCTTGGAAAAGTCCAGAAAATGATGTCATGGCTTTAGAAGCTTCTGATAGGCTAATTGGCATTATTTGAGTCAATTGGAGGTGTACCTGTGGATGTATTTCAAGGCCTACCTTCAAACTCAGTGCCTCTTTGCTTGACATCATGGGAAAATCTAAAGAAATCAGCCAAGACCTCAGAAATTTTTTTTGTTGACCTCCACAAGTCTGGTTCATCCAAATTTCAAATCGCCTGAAGGTACCACGTTCATCTGTACAAACAATAGTACGTAAGTATAAACACCATTGGACCACGCAGCCGTCATACCGCTCAGGAAGGAGACGCATTCTGTCTCCTAGAGATGAACGTACTTTGGTGCGAAAAGTGCAAATCAATCCCAGAACAACAGCAAAGGACCTTGTGAAGATGCTGGAGGAAACGGGTACAAAAGTATCTATATCCACAGTAAAGTCCTATATCGACATAACCCGAAAGGCCGCTCAGCAAGGAAGAAGCCACTGCTCCAAAACCGCCATAAAAAAGCCAGACTACGGTTTGCAACTGCACAGGGGGACAAAGATTGTACTTTTTGGAGAAATGTCCTCTGGTCTGATGAAATAAAAATAGAACTGTTTGGCCATAATGATCATCGTTATGTTTGGAGGAAAAAGGGGCTGCTTGCAAGACGAAGAACACCATCGCAACCGTGAAGCACGGGGTGGCAGCATCATGCTGTGTGTGTGCTTTGCTGCAGGAGGGACTGGTGCACTTCACAAAATAGATGGCATCATTGTCACACTCTGGTTCTAGGACTTTTTGTGTTTAGTCAGGGTGTGTAGATTTCCGTGTGTTGTGTACTGTGGGTAGTGTCTAGGTGTTCGCGTTCTATGTTTGGTCAGTGACTCCCAATCGGAGGTAACGAGTGTCAGCTGTCGGCTCGTTATCTCTGATTGGGAGCCATATTTAAATGTCTGTGTTCACCTTGTGGTTGTGGGTTTTTGTTCTTTATTCAGTCGGTGTAACTGAGGACGTCACGGATCGTGTTTTGTTTTGTCGTGTGTTTCAAAATTAAAATCATCATGTTCACTCCCAACGCTGCGCTTTGGTCATACTTCATTGGCGATCGTGACAGAAAAACCCACCACAACGAGACCAAGCAGCAGTTGGATAACGGGTGGTGGAGCCAGAAGAGCGAAGGTTGGGAGAGGACTATGGAGGCCTGGTCCACCGAGAGGAGAGACCCCCAGAAAATTTTTAGGGGGGGGCTCACGACGTCGGGGCAGAAGGTGTACGGCCCGGAGGAGTGCAAGAGGTTGGCAGATATGGCCGCCAGTTTAAGGGGGCCACTGGTTACGAAGGGGATGGAAAGTGTGGAGGCACGGCGAGAGGTACTGGGGGGTGTTTCCAGTCCGGTCCGGCCCGTTCCTGATCCCCGTGTAGGGCCAGGGGTGTGTGTCCCCAGTGCGGTTCTGTCTGTCCCTGCTCAACGCACCAAGCCTACGGGGTGCGTCGCCAGCCCAGCTCGGCCTGTTCCTGCGCCCCGCACCAAGTCTGTGGTGCGTTTCGCCAGCCCAGCCCGGCCTGTCCCTGCTCAACGCACCGAGCCTACGGGGTGCGTCGTCAGCCCTGTCCAGCCAGAGCCGTCCGCCAGACAGGATCAGCCAGAGCCTTCCGCCAGACAGGATCAGCCAGAGCCTTCCGCCAGCCATGAGCAGCCAGATCCTTCCGCCAGCCATGAGCAGCCAGATCCGTCAGCCAGCCATGAGCAGCCAGATCCGTCAGCCATCCATGAGCAGCCAGATCCGTCAGCCAGCCATGAGCAGCCAGATCCGTCAGCCAGCCATGAGCCGTCCAGCCAGGATCCGCCAGAGCCGTCCAGCCAGGATCCGCCAGAGCCGTCCAGCCGGGATCCGCCAGAGCCGTCCAGCCGGGATCCGCCAGAGCCGTCCAGCCGGGATCCGCCAGAGCCTTCCAGCCAGGATCCGCCAGAGCCGTCCAGCCAGGATCCGCCAGAGCCGTCCAGCCGGGATCCGCCAGAGCCGTCCAGCCGGGATCCGCCAGAGCCGTCCAGCCGGGATCCGCCAGAGCCGTCCAGCCGGGATCCGCCAGAGCCGTCCAGCCAGGATCCACGCACCAAGCCAGGGGCGCGTGTCGTCAGTCCGGTTCCGGCCAGCGGGGCTAGGCAGGACCAGGGGTACTTTGGGGGGTTGGAGAGGAAGTGGGGAGGAAGCCCGGAGCCGGAGCCGCCGCCGAGGAGGAATGCCCACCCAGCCCTCCCCTGTTTGCTTGTAGTTAGGCGCGGTCGCAGTCCGCGCCTTTGGGGGGGGGTACTGTCACACTCTGGTTCTAGGACTTTTTGTGTTTAGTCAGGGTGTGTAGATTTCCGTGTGTTGTGTACTGTGGGTAGTGTCTAGGTGTTCGCGTTCTATGTTTGGTCAGTGACTCCCAATCGGAGGTAACGAGTGTCAGCTGTCGGCTCGTTATCTCTGATTGGGAGCCATATTTAAATGTCTGTGTTCACCTTGTGGTTGTGGGTTTTTGTTCTTTATTCAGTCGGTGTAACTGAGGACGTCACGGATCGTGTTTTGTTTTGTCGTGTGTTTCAAAATTAAAATCATCATGTTCACTCCCAACGCTGCGCTTTGGTCATACTTCATTGGCGATCGTGACAATCATGAGGAAGGAAAATTATGTGGATATATTGAAGCAACATCTCAAGACCTCAGGCAGGAAGTTAAAGCTTGGTCGCAAATAGACCTTCCAAATGGACAGTGACCCCAAGCATACTTCCAAAGTTGTGGCAAAATGGCTTAAGGACAAAGTCAAGGTATTGGAGTGGCCATCACAAAGCCTTGACATCCTATAGAAAATGTGTGGGCAGAACTGAAAAACTGTGTGCGAGCAAGGAGGCCTACAAACCTGATTCAGTTACATCAGCTCTGTCAGGAGGAATGGGTCAAAATTCACCCAACTTATTGTGGGAAGCTTGTGGAAGGCTACCCGAAACGTTTGACCCAAGTTAAACAATTTAAAGGCAATGCTACCAAATACTAATTGAGTGTATGTAAACTTCTGACGCATTGGGTATTTTATTAAATTAGTAAAAGATTAAATAAATAATTCTCTATACTATTCTGATATTTCACATTCTTAAAATAAAGTTTTGATCCTAACTGACCTAAGACAGGGACTTTTTACTAGGATTAAATGTCAGGAATTGTGAAAAACAGAGGTTAAATGTACTTGGCTAAGGTGTTTAATTCGGGAGATGTTAACTCGTTAAACAACTTCTTCTGTGGTGCCCCAAATTCCTAATGAGTTAATTGTTACTTGATTAATTTAATCGAGTGACAATTAAACATAGTTAGGTGATTTGATAAATAACAGTCATACATTAAAGTAAGTTACGTCACGACAATAATAATATTTCAAATGTACCCTTTTTGATTAAATTATTTTAAAGACATTTTGTTTAGAAAAAATATAGTCTACAAGTACATCATTTTGAAGTTATGATACATTTTATGAGCACCGATAACACAGTGAATGGGAACATTTATTCAAAGGGAACATGATTTGCTGAATGTGCAATCCTAAAGGAGGGCTGTGATTGGTTAATGACCTATAATGTCAATTTCTATGTATAAAATGGGTCATATCCTCAAAAGTACCAGAGAGCCCACTATGAAAATGTGATGTGTTTGAAGAGTATATTGTTCCAAGCAATATGTCTAAAAATAAGTTGTATTGGTCTAAAACGGGCCTAAAATAGACACTTTCATCATGATATCTTTTATAAAATAGCGGTACAAATACAAAAACATGTCAAACATCCTTCAATTAAGTTTCGATGTGAGAATTTCCAGAACAATCTGAAATACCCAAAATATTTTCGGCCTGTCCTGGCTTGGAAACACCCCGCATTAATCTGTTCTGTGAGGCAGGGACATTTGCCGTGAACATTAGCCGTGAACATGAAAGTAGCATGTTAAGGATCACTCTATATATTAAACAATTACATTCTACATGAGAGATCAGTCTGGTACTGGACTGCTTTGATACTGGCTATGATCGCTGGCATCAAACGCGACTTAAAATGGTAGCCTCACATTTAATTCAAAGAAATTACACAGTCATCAAATGAAAAGTTCAATAGAGTATTTTATATTTAGTCTTTACTGCAATGAAAATATGTCACCTTTTATGAAAGGGCACACAAACATGTAACAGAATGATAGTAAAGGAATAACAGTAAAGTAATAACAGAACGCCAGTAAAGTAAGGATGCCTCTGGAGGTTGTCTGCTGTGTTGATCAGTGTATATTGTGTCAAAATTAGAAATGTGACAGCAATAAAGTGACAAAGCACAATGGCCCCAGCTCTCGTCCAATCAACAGTAAAACACTCTCAGCTAAAAGGATGCAAATAAAACCCTGACTCACAGCCTTTATAAAACAGAGTGACTATGGTCAACACACACGCGCACACACACATATGTGCGCACACACATTCACAGGCACACACACACGGAATCACAAACCTGAGTAACTTTTATTGGACTCCCCTTCATTTGTTTGTGATTTCCACAATGTCAAGGTGACAAATGTATTCAAAACACTTTGTAGGTTGTTCTATTCTGTTCTATTTTAAACATACAACAAATTAGTGGTATTTCATTTGAAAGAAAATGTTGGTTGATCTTCTTAAGATGTCATTTTTGAGACATCATTTAGAGCAGGGGTTCCCTTACTTTTTCACTCAGGCCGCACTTCCATATTTCTATGTCCATATATGGTAGTATTATCCATTATTAGAACATCTCTGAACATGGGAATGTTATTTAAGTAACTAGATTCTGGTTTTATTGTCGCTGATTGATAGTTAATTACAATGGCCTTTACAAGAAAGGTTAATGGTTACGACTTGTTAGAGGAGAGTAGCAGGCTGATGCTTACAGGAATACAGATGTCTGGTAAAAACCCAACTGTAGCAGCCATGCGGTACTATCAGTCCAATTACAATGGGAACAACTTGTACTATTAGTCAGTATCTTCTTAATGAATAGAGGATGTGGACTGTTGTATCTCTGACTCACTAGATAACACTGATGAGTTTCTGAATGCTTCTGGAATGAATGTTCTCAGAACACACAAAACTGGACAAATGAACGTTAGGGTAACGTTATTCTTGAGCTAACAATCCTACAAAAGAAACATTCTGGGAACCAAAAACTGATAGCGGAGTGACTGGCTTTGTGAATGTGGCCATCTTGGTGATCACTATTTTAGGGTATAATCGCTACAGGAGGTCTTGTTCGGGAAGCAGAGCTGAATAGAACATGGCAACTGCTATATTTATGATACCAATATTATACTATATCCCTCTTCTCCTATATGTTGTACATAGTATGTCACTACAGACACTACACTGACTATAGAGCATCAAATTCACTTTTCACGACATCAGAGTCCTGGTCAAAAATAGTGCACTCTATAGACCTGATGAGAGTACTCAATCTATTTTAACCATTGAATGTGTTTTCTCTCACCTTCAAATCCTGTTTCTGTAAAGCTTTATGACACTGTTGTAAATCCAGCGTAATGGGATGTGTTACCTCCTGCTCTTAATGTTTGTCACTTCTAGACTATGCTGGTGCTTAACAAGATGAAAAATGCGTAAGGACATAGTGAGATGAGGAGGGAGAGAGGGAAGCGATGGAGGGAGGGAAGTTGTCACATCATCCACTATACGCAAGATAACCCTTTTTAGTTCAGTGCATGTTTAAGTGAGGGAGGGCGGGAGGATGTCTCATTTTTTTAAACGAAAAAAAAGAGAGGATGGAAAAAAAACAGGAGAATGTAAACTAGACCATACATACAAACGTATGTGGATGCCACTTCAAATTAGTGGATTCGGCTATTTCAGCCACACCCGTTGCTGACAGGTGTATAAAATCAAGCAAACTGCCATGCAATCTCCATAGACAAACATTGGCAGTAGAATGGCCTTAATGAAGAGCTCAGTGACTTTCAACGTGGAACTGTCATAGGATGCCACCTTTCCAGCAAGTCAGTTCGTCAAATATCTGCCCTGCTAGAGCTGCCCCGGTTAACTGTAAGTGCTGTTATTGTGAAGTGGAAATGTCTAGGAGTAACAACGGCTCAGCCGCGAAGTGGTAGGCCGCACAAGCTCACAGAACTGGACCGGCGAGTGCTGAAGTGCGTAGCGCGTAAAAATCGTCTGTCCTCGGTTGCAACACTCACTACTGCATCTGGAAGCAACGTCAGCACAAGCTCTGCCCAGTTGCATAGGCTCAGGAGAAAGCGAGTCGCCCGTTCCCGATGATTCCCGAGGAGACTCGGGTGACCTCAGATCCTCTCGGAAATGCAGGGGGTGAGCAAGCAGCCACGGAAGAACAAGTGGGGCTGAAAATAGACCTCCTCTTCTTCCTGCGTTCCCTTAGGCGCCCATCGATCCTCATGGTTAAGGCTATGAGGGAGTCGAGGTCCAGGGGTAACTATCGAGCTGCGAGCTCGTCTTTAATCTCCTCTGATAATCCATGAAGAAAAGTATCTGTCACGACTTCTGCCGAGGCTGCCTCCCCTCCTTGTTCGGGCAGACTTCGGCGTTCGTCGTCACCGGCTTACTAGCCACTGCCGCTCCATATATCATCATTCCATTTGTCTTGTCTTGTTAATTACACACACCTGGTTCTTATCCCCTCATTAGTCCGTGTATAAGTGTTCCCTCTGCCCCCCTTGTCCTTGTGGGTGATTGTTTATTTGTGAGAGTAGTGTAGCTCGGTGGAGCTACTCGTACCTTGTTATTGCCGGGGTAGATATTTCCCCTGTGCCTGCTATTGTTGGAGCTACCGTTACCTTGTATTGCCAGGGTAGATTTTCCCCTGTGCCTGTTTTGTTTGTCTCGAAACAGATCAGGGTGTGACAATGACATTCTAGACAATTCTGTGCTTCCAACTTTGTGGCAACAGCTTGGGGAAGGCTCTTTAATGTTTCAGCATGACAATGCCCCCGTGCATACAGAACTGGTTTGTCAAGATCGGTGTAGAAGAACTTGACTAGCCTACATACAACCCTGACCTCAACCCCATCGAACATCCTTGGGATTCATTGGAACGCTGACTGTGAGCCAGGCCTAATCGCCCAACATCAGTGCCTGACCTCACTAATGCTCTTATGGCTGAATTGAAGCAAGTCCCCTCAGCAATGGTCCAACATCTAGTGGAAAGCCTTCCCAGAAGAGTGGAGGGTTTTATAGTAGCAAGGGGGGGGGGGGGCAACTCCATATTAATGCCCATGATTTTGGAATGAGATGTTCGACGAGCAGGTGTCCAAATACTTTTGGTAATGTATACAGGGTCAGTGTCACGGTTTCGGCCGAGGCTGCCTCTCTCCCTTGTTCGGGCAGGCTTCGGCGTTCGTTGTCTCCGGAATACTAGCTGCCACCGTTGTATGTTTCATGTTCGTTTGCATTTGTCTGAGTGTTGTCACACCTGTTTTCATTTAGTGTCATTAGTGTCCTATTTAGTTCCCGTTGTGTTTGTCAGGTGTTGTGTATTATTGATTGTGTCAGACGTGTTTTCGCTCGGTTGAGCTTCTCTCCACTGCGCTGGAGTTTACGCACCTGTTTGTGCGCTGTTTTGTTTCTTTTTCGCCTTCGTGCATATTTCGCCTTCGGGCAAGTGTTGTCCGTTTGCCGTGTTTCGGCTTAATACAAGTCTGTTGGATTATCCGTCTGCGTCCTGCGTTTGATTCCGCCACTGCACCTACAGCACGCCTTGACAGAATAATACACCACAATGGAATCAGCAGGAGCCGCAGCAGCCCAGGCGACTCTGGAGGACAGGGTCCGAGAGCAAGGGGACCAGATCCTGCAGATGGGGACCGCACTGCAGGAGGTGATCACCACCATCCGAGGCTGGGGGACGCCTCCACCGCCACCCTCCGTGCCAGCACCATCGGACAGTCAGCCTATTCCCGCACCAGAACCCAGAGGAGTCCGACTCTCGCTCCCGAGGGCTTACGATGGGACCGCGGCCGGGTGCCAGGGTTTCCTTCTCCAGGTGGAGCTGTACCTGGCCACCGTGCATCCGGCGCCCTCGGGACATGAGAGCGTGTCCGCCCTGATCTCCTGCCTGTCCGGGAAGGCGTTGGAATGGGCCAACGCGGAGTGGAGGAGGATCGACGCGGACACCATAACGTACAACGAGTTCTCCCACCGCTTCAAGGCGGTGTTTGACCATCCCCCGGAGGAGAAAGCGGCGGGGGAGCGTCTGGTCTTCCTCCGGCAGGGGAGGAGGAGTGCTCAGGAGTTCGCCCTCGAATTCCGTACTCTAGCGGCAGATGCAGGGTGGAATGATCGGGCCCTCGTCGATCACTACAGGTGTAGTCTACGAGAGGACGTCCGTCGGGAGCTGGCCTGTAGGGACACCAGCCTCACGTTCGACCAGTTGGTCGACATGTCCATCAGGCTGGATAACCTGCTAGCTACCCGCGGGCGTTCCGAGGGGGGTCCGTCCATTTCACCCTCCAGCGCTTCCGAGCCGTGCCCCATGGAGCTCGGGGGCGCTGGCGCTAGAGAGAGGAGGGGTCGGCTTACTAGGGGGTCCATCCCTTGCACCAACTGTGGTCGGGGAGGACACACCGCGGCTAGGTGCTGGGGATGGCCTCCTAGGGGAGAGGACGACAGGTCCCGCACTGGGGATTCCCTCCAGGTGAGTAGGCGCCCCACTCACCCAGAGCTCTCTGTTGCACATTTTTGTATGCCTGTGCGTTTTCCACAGGTAGCACCTCATTCCCAGCATAAGGCGCTGGTAGATTCAGGCGCGGCTGGGAATTTTATTGATAAAAAGTTTTGTTTAGCGTTAGGGATTCCCCTTCTTCCTGTTGATGTTCCTTTCCCCGTTCATGCCCTAGATAGCCGTCCGTTGAGTACGGGCTTGATCAGGGAGGTCACGGCGCCACTTAGGATGTGTGCGCAGGGGGGTCATCAGGAGATGATTCAGCTATTTCTGATTGACTCTCCTGCGTATCCGGTGGTGCTGGGCATGCCCTGGTTGAGTACCCATAACCCATCCATTTCGTGGCAGGAGAGGGCTCTGATGGAGTGGTCTGCTCAGTGTGTGGGTAGATGTTTGGGCGTTTCCGTAGGGGCTACCTCGGTGGAGAGTCCAAACCAGGTGCCCGCATTGCACGTTCCCCCTGAGTATGGGGATTTGGCTATTGCGTTTAGTAAGGCGAGGGCGACGCAGTTGCCGCCCCATAGGCAGGGAGATTGTGCGATAGACCTCCAGGCAGGAGCTGCGCTCCCACGGAGCCATGTGTATCCTCTGTCTCAAGAGGAGAAGAAAGCTATGGAGACTTACATAGAAGAATCTCTGAGACAAGGATACATACGGCCTTCCACTTCCCCTGCGTCCTCGAGTTTCTTTTTTGTGAAGAAAAAGGATGGTGGTTTGCGCCCGTGCATCGATTACCGTGGTCTCAATCAGATTACGGTGAAGTACAGTTATCCACTCCCGCTGATTGCGACCATGACTGAGTCGTTGCATGGGGCGCGTTTCTTCACTAAATTAGATCTCAGGAGCGCGTACAACTTGGTGCGCATCAGGGGGGGCGATGAATGGAAGACAGCCTTTAGTACCACCTCGGGCCATTACGAGTATCTGGTCATGCCATACGGGTTGATGAACGCTCCGTCAGTTTTCCAATCATTCGTGGATGAGATCTTCAGGGACATGCAGGGGCAGGGGGTGGTTGTGTACATTGATGACATTCTCGTGTACTCGCCTACCCGTGTCGAGCATGTGGCCCTGGTGCGTAGAGTGTTGCGGAGGCTGGTGGAGCACGACCTGTATGTGAAGGCAGAGAAGTGTCTGTTTTTCCAGGAGTCGGTCTCCTTTTTGGGGTATCAGTTGTCTGCGTCAGGGGTGAAGATGGAGGTAGACCGGGTGTCGGCCGTGCGTAATTGGCAAACACCAACCACTGTGAAGGAGGTGCAGCAGTTTTTGGGGTTTGCGAATTACTACCGGAGGTTTATCCGGGGTTTTGGACAGGTGGCAGCTCCCATCACGTCTCTTTTGAAGAGGGGTCCGGTGCGTCTGCAGTGGTCGGCCGAGGCGGACAGGGCGTTTGGGAGGCTGAAGGACCTGTTTACCTCGCCCCGGTGCTGGCGCATCCGGATCCCTCTTTGCCGTTCCAGGTAGAGGTGGACGCGTCAGAGGCCGGTCTAGGAGCCGTGCTTTCACAACGGTCTGGCGCGCCACCTAAACTCCGCCCCTGTGCCTTTTATTCTAAGAAGCTCAGTCCGGCGGAGCGGAACTATGACGTAGGGGACAGGGAGCTGTTAGCCGTGGTACAGGCCCTAAAGGTGTGGAGGCACTGGCTTGAGGGGGCTCAACACCCTTTCCTCATTTTGACGGACCACCGTAACCTGGAGTACATCCGGGCAGCGAGGAGGTTGAACCCTCGCCAGGCAAGATGGAATATGTTCTTGACCAGGTTTACTTTTAAGATCACGTACATCCCTGGGTCACAGAATGGTAAGGCAGATGCGCTGTCTCGGCGGTATGACACGGAGGAGAGGTCCGTGGAGCCCACTCCCATACTGCCGGAGTCGTGTCTGGTGGCACCGGTAGTGTGGGAGGTCGATGCTGAACTCGAGCGGGCGTTACGCACCGACCCTAGTCCACCACAGTGCCCGGAGGGTCGGAAGTACGTTCCGCTCGAGGTTCGGGATCGATTGATCTATTGGGCTCACACGTCACCCTCCTCTGGACATCCGGGTATCGGCCGGACAGTGCACTGTCTTAGTGCCAAGTACTGGTGGCCCACGTTGGCAAGGGATGTGAGGGTTTATGTTTCCTCCTGCTCGGTGTGCGCCCAGTGTAAGGCGCCTAGACATCTGCCTAGGGGTAAGTTACTACCCCTGCCCGTGCCACAACGAACATGGTCCCACCTCTCGGTGGATTTCCTTACTGACCTTCCTCCTTCACAGGGGAATACCACTATACTGGTCGTTGTGGACCGGTTTTCTAAGGCCTGTCGTTTGCTCCCCATGCCGGGCCTTCCTACTGCCCTGCAAACTGCCGAAGCCCTATTCACCCATGTGTTCCGGCACTACGGGGTACCCGAGGATATTGTGTCTGATCGGGGTCCCCAATTTACCTCCAGAGTCTGGAGGGCCTTTATGGAGCGGTTGGGGGTCTCGGTGAGCCTCACCTCGGGTTACCACCCGGAGAGTAATGGGCAGGTGGAACGTGTAAACCAGGATGTGGGCAGGTTTCTTAGAACATACTGCCAGGACCGGCCGGAGGAGTGGGCAAGGTACGTTCCCTGGGCCGAAATGGCCCAGAATTCCCTACGCCATTCCTCCACTAACCTAACCCCTTTCCAATGTGTGTTAGGTTACCAGCCGGTTCTGGCACCCTGGCAGCAGAGCCAGATCGAGGCTCCTGCGGTGGATGAGTGGGCGAGGCGCTCGGAGGAGACATGGAACGCTGCACACGTCCACCTGCAGCGGGCCCTCCGACGTCATAAGGCGAGCGCTGATCTCCACCGCAGTGAGGGACCGGTGTACGCACCTGGTGATTGAGTCTGGCTCTCTACCAGGAACCTGCCCCTCCGCCTGCCCTGTCGGAAACTGGGTCGGCGGTTTGTAGGGCCATTTAAAGTCCTGGGAAGGTTGAACGAGGTGTGTTATAAATTACAGCTACCTGTTGAATATAAAAGTATTAACCCCTCGTTCCATGTGTCCCTTCTCAGGCCGGTGGTAGCTGGCCCACTCCAAGACAGTGAGATCAGGGAGACTCCTCCGCCCCCATTGGACATCGAGGGGGCACCGGCGTACTCCGTGAGGTCCATCTTGGATTCGAGACGTCGGATGGGGGGTCTCCAGTATCTAGTGGAGTGGGAGGGGTACGGTCCGGAGGAGCGGTGCTGGGTGCCGAGGAGAGACATTTTGGACCCGTCTCTCCTGACGGAATTCCATCGTGGGCACCCGACGCGCCCGGCTCCGCGTCCTCCGGGTCGTCCCCGAGGCCGGAGTCAGCGCACGTCTGGAGCCGCGCGTCAAGGGGGTGGTACTGTCACGGTTTCGGCCGAGGCTGCCTCTCTCCCTTGTTCGGGCAGGCTTCGGCGTTCGTTGTCTCCGGAATACTAGCTGCCACCGTTGTATGTTTCATGTTCGTTTGCATTTGTCTGAGTGTTGTCACACCTGTTTTCATTTAGTGTCATTAGTGTCCTATTTAGTTCCCATTGTGTTTGTCAGGTGTTGTGTATTATTGATTGTGTCAGACGTGTTTTCGCTCGGTTGAGCTTCTCTCCACTGCGCTGGAGTTTACGCACCTGTTTGTGCGCTGTTTTGTTTCTTTTTCGCCTTCGTGCATATTTCGCCTTCGGGCAAGTGTTGTCCGTTTGCCGTGTTTCGGCTTAATACAAGTCTGTTGGATTATCCGTCTGCGTCCTGCGTTTGATTCCGCCACTGCACCTACAGCACGCCTTGACAGTCAGTGCCAGTACCAAATTTACAACGTGCAGGAATACTGGAGTTGTTGAGGTAGATATGTCCATGTAGGCAGGGATTAGGAGAAAGTTCTGGTAGCAGGATAAATAATAATAATAAATAATAATAATAAATAATAGTAAACAGTATGGCAGCAGCATAAGTGGTGGGTGGGTGTGTGCGTGGTGGTGGTGGTGGGTGTGTGTGTGTGTGTGTGTGTGTGTGCGCGTGTGTGCAAGAGTGTCAGTGTAGGCGTGATAGGCAGATATACAGTTGAAGTCGGAAGTTTACATACACTTAGTTTGGAGTCATTAAATCTGGTTTTTCAACCACTCCACACATTTCTTGTTAACAAACTATAGTTTTGGCAAGTCGGTTAGGACATCTACTTTGTGCATGACACAAGTCATTTTTCCAACAATTGTTTACAGACAGATTATTTCAATTATAGTTCACTGTATCACAATTCCAGTGGGTCAGAAGTTTAAATACACTAAGTTGACTGTGCCTTTAAACAGCTTGGGAAATTCCAGAAAATGATGTCATGGCTTTAGAAGCTTCTGATAGGCTAATTTACATCATTTGAGTCAATTGGAGGTGTACCTGTGGATGTATTTCAAGGCCTACCTTCAAACTCAGTGCCTCTTTGCTTGACATCATGGGAAAATCAAAAGAAATCAGCCAAGACCTTTGAAAGAAATTTGTAGACCTCCACAAGTCTTGTTCATCCTTGGGAGCAATTTCCAAATGCCTGAAGGTCCAACGTTTATCTGTACAAACAATAGTACACAAGTATAAACACCATGGGACCATGCAGCCGTCATACCTCTCAGGAAGGAGACGCGTTCTGTCTCCTAGAGATGAGTGCAAATCAATCCCAGAACAGCAAAGGACCTTGTGAAGATGCTGGAGGAAACAGGTACAAAAGTATCTATATCCACAGTAAAACGAGTCCTATATCGACATAACCTGAAAGGCCCCTCAGCAAGGAAGAAGCGACTGCTCCAAAACCCCCATAGAAAATGCCATACTACGGTTTGCAGCTGCACATGGGGACAAAGATCGTACTTTTTGAAGAAATGTCCTCTGGTCTGATAACGACTATCGTTATTTTTGGAGGAAAAAGGGGGACTTGCAAGCCGAAGAACACCATCCCAACTGTGAATCACGGGGGTGACAGCATCATGCTGTGGGGTTGCTTTGCTGCAGGAGGGACTGGTGCACTTCACAAAATAGATGGCATCATGAGGAAGGAACATTATGTGAATATATTGAAGCAACATCTCAAGACATCAGTCAGGAAGTTAAAGCTTGGTCGCAAATGGGTCTTCCAAATGGACAATGACCCCAAGCATACTTCCAAAGTTGAGGCAAAATGACTTCAGGACAACAAAGTCAAAGTATTGGAGTGGCCATCACAAAGCTCTGACCTCAATCCTATAGAAAATATGTGGGCAGAACTGAAAAAGCATGTGCGAGCAAGGAGACCTACAAACCTGATTCAGTTACATCAGCTATGTCAGGAGGAATGGGTCAAAATTCACTCAACTTATTGTGGGAAGCTTGTGGAAGGCTACCCGAAACGTTTGACCGAAGTTAAACAATTTAAAGGCAATGCTACCAAATACTAATTGAGTGTATGTAAACTTCTGACCCAAAGCTGAAATAAATAATTCTCTCTACTATTATTCTGACATTTCACATTGTTAAAATAAAGTGGTGATCCTAACTAACTTAAGACAGGGAATTTTTACTAGGATTAAATGTCAGGAATTGTGAAAAACTGAGTTTAAATGTATTTGGCTAAGGTGTATGTAAACTTCCGACTTCAACTGTACATGTAAACAGGGCTGAAAAGTGACTGGTAGCAGGACTATATACATGTAAACAGGAGTAATAGTGACCAGAAGCAGGATAAATAGACACAAATGGTAATGGCAATCAATAATCAATGACGAGCAGTGTAATGGTAGGAATAAATGGAATCAGTAATCAATAACAGACTTCCCTGTTATAGGAGTGCGATCACACAGATCGGAGTGGAAGTCACAAATTGGTATTATAGCTCACCAACCTTGCTCAGCAAACACATTAAGAAGACACAAACAAATATAACCCCTGATCGGTCTTGACACAAAAGGAGGATGTGGATCTGCAGGATATAAACAACAAAAAGAAAACAAAAACATCTTAAGATCCTCTGGATGCTAGCTGTCAATCAATCACTGTCGGATTCGAAGAATGCTGTAAGCTTGATTATAGGCAAGGCCAACATCGGCTGCTGTCTGTCGTCGCAACAGCTAGGCCCTTACAAGAAAGTAATATTCCCATTTAATGGACACAATCAGTGTGATTGGACATGCTATCCCTACACTTCACAGCCCAAGAAAAGGAGTTCTCTGCTCTTCATTCAAGGACAGCGAGAGAGAAGCGCAATTCTGTTTCATTTAGCTAATACACTGAAGGTTCTAGAGACTGTTATGATAATTAGATCGTAAGAATGCTTTGACGTGAATAAATGACCAATTACAATAAGCCAAAGTCACAGGTGTTTCATGCTTACAATGCATAGAACAGAATACTACAACAGAGCACCTGGCCAGTGGATTTTCATATGGGAAACTGAATATTTTAATAAATATATTTTCTGTATTGATTGATTCATGTAGTTAGTCTAATTCTGTGTCAACGTGTATGGGATCATCAAAGACAATATGAAACCCAATGTTTCTAAGGAATAAAACTTGGATTGGCTTTATCCCAATCCAAGTTAACTATATCCCTTATTGGATCAATAATGAATTAAGGACTTTGGTTTTTTATGTGGTCTGTTTCTTTCATAGTCAACTAAATGCAACTTATAAAGAGTTAGAGATAATAGATTTTAAAAAATCATGAAACGGTGTGTAACATGGACATGTGTGAATGTAACTAATGCTGTGTTCATAACAAAGTGGTAAGGTGGTAATTTCCAGTTGTGAAGTAGTAAATACGGGTTGGATGCATTCACGTGCTTTGAACTCATTGAGAAATGCCGATTGGCTAATGGCAAACAAGCTGAGTCAACCATACAGCTATCATACTCACAATATAATTATATTGTTCAAAAAACATATAAATAGATTGCTTTTCATAAATAATATTTTGTTGTTGCATTTAACTGCCGAAAATGCTGTTATCGAGGTAATTTCCTTAGTAGGTGACGTCAGCATGTGGGAGAAGTCGAAGTTTAGGGATGATAGAGGAGTTTCCCACTAGTAACTACCAGTTTGAGGGGCATTCAAGTAGATTTTTTCCCATGTGATATTTAACACATTCCCACTTGGTTATGAACTCAGGGTAATTACAGTAGCTACAGGGGTTGAAGGTCATGGAATTCAAAGTCTGCATGTTGATAGGCTACTTTCATGGCAAAACAAATATTAAAAGGTATACATTCAAAGCACATTTGGATCCAGGAAGACTTGTACTAAATAGAAAATAAATCTTAAGCACTATAGACTCCATAGAGATCTCTCTAACTGTCACTGTGGCAGCAGTACAGATGGATTGCCTGATACATTTCTTTAGTCAGTCTGTTATGGCTCCCAGTTTGTTGTCACTCATCCAGCCAGGCAGGCAGGCAGCAGAGACTGTAGCGGAGGCAGTGCCCCTGGTCGTTGATTTAATCCCCATAAAGCCTTTTCCACCTGGACTCCAGCCAGAACTGTCATCCCTGATGTCTCCATCTCCATGTGTAGAGTCTGCCTGTCTCACCTCTCTCCATCTCTCATCCTCCATCTCCTCCTCTCTCTCTCCCTCTTCACTTCCTCCATCTCTCTCCATCCCTCCCTCTCCCTCTCCAAAATGTCCTTCCTGAACCTCCACATCGACCTGAGTATGCCTGGCTCACCTTTCCATCTCTCACGCTCTTCCTCCCTCCCTCCCTTCCTCCCTCCCTCTCTCCATCCCTCCAATCTCCTAGCTGATCCTCCCCAGCTCTCCTCCCAAAGCCGTCCCCAAACAGCCGGCGGTGCCATATCGCACCGTGTCAGGAAGGAGAAACATGGAGGTCTGCCACACCATGCAACACTTCGCTCTGCACTGTGACGACTTCCTCCTGGCACTGATATCTGTCACGCTACAGTTAGGCTGATACATAATTGATGAACGAGAATTTATCAAGGATGAAGAAGTGGAAGAGCAGGTGACATAAAACTCACACACACACACAACAGACACACACACATTGTAGCATGGTGGTACTGTATGAGTAACTAAGGCCACAGGGTGGAAAGCTTTTACCACAAAGAAAAATAATTTTACCAAAACATTGTTTCATTATTTTATTTAATCTTCTTGTTCGTTTCGTAGACAAACATAGGTTGAACACATTTTTCTAACTAAGGCACTGCTTTATGATGAAGGAAATATTGCTGAAGAGAATCTGGTGAGAAAAACAAGTCATAGTCTTGGAACTGGAAGATTCCACACAAAACTAGAACAAAAAAATACTATGATTTGGGGGATTTTTACGAAATGTAATCCATAGACGTGTCCTTTGGAGGAAGGATTGTTGACATAGATTTGACATTTGTATCTTAAAGCATAATTAAGAAATAATTATTTGAAGTTGGAACATTTGTGACATTTTGGGCTTACCCAGGCCTCCTTTAAGACTCCACAATGTTTCATCTGTAGGTTCTATAAAGCAAAAACATTTGAAAATATTCATATTTCTATATATTGTTGAACATGATATACTCTACAGGCATATCAAAGTTCTAGAGTGGGATCTCTGCTATTTTTAAAGTTATGGCCCATTTCATACACAGAAATTGGCATACAGTAGTTGGCAATGTAACCAACCACAGCCACCCTTTTACTTGTATTATTGCACATCCTGGAAATCACCAGCAGATGGTGACAATTTTTAATCAATTTTCACATTCACTCTGTTGGTAATACTTACAAATCGGATCACAAGTAACTCTAAAAGTACCAGAGATCCCACTCTGGAACTTTGATATGCCCATAGATTATATTATGTTAAATCATATATTGATATTTTTATTTATTTAATTTTTTCAATATTCATAAATTAAGCTTCATATGACACCAGTTTTCACTTTGTAGCCCCTACAGAAAAAACATTATGGAGTCTTAAACGAGGCCTGGGTAAAACCAAAATGTCACAAACATTCCAACGTCAATAGATTATTTCTCAATTATGTATTAAGTTACAAATGTAAAGTAATGGTGTGTGGGTAAAATCACTGAGGAGGCCCAACAAAAAAGCCATATTTGTCACGATTCTCTAAAGCAGAACCCAGAAGCAGACCAGGACAAGGTGAGTAGAGAGATGGGGAGTATTTATTTAACGACTCAAATGTGGAAGCAGGATAATCCAGGAGACGGAGCGGGCAGCGGAGGTGAGTTGGTGGAAGTGAATAGGCAGATCTAATGCTGTCACAGAAGCCACTGATGACCAGGCAAGGGTGGAGTGAATGTTCCGGGAGAACAATGTTCATGGTTAACGATCCGGCAGGGAATGGATGTCAGGTCAGAGCTTATAAAATGGAGAGGTGATGATCAGGACCAGGTGTGCAGATAGTTGATGAGATGCAGGTATGGGTAATAGAGAGATCTCCCGCCTAGCTTTGTCGCCCGGCAACCAGACAGGGTGCGTTCAGGAACCTCAGGAAACAGACTCCAGGACAGAAAACAGGCAACACAGGCAGAAACAGACTCAGGAAGCGGGATTCATGACAGTACCACCCCTCCGACGAACGCCACCGGGCGGACTACCCGGAGCACCAGGATGGAGGCGGTAGAAGTCACGAAGGAGGTCAGCATCAAGGATCTGACGCCGAGGAATCCAACTCCTCTCCTCAGGACCATACCCCTCCCAGTCCACGAGATACTGGAAACCCCGGCCCCGCCGTCTGGAATCCATGATGCGGCGCACCGTGTAGACAGGACCACCTCTGATCATCCGAGGAGGAGGAGGAGGAGGAGGAGGGGGCAACAGAGGACTGAGGAGAACAGGCTTGAGGCAGGAGACATGAAAGGTGGGATGGACTCTGAGCGTTCTAGGCAATTTGAGTCAAACCACAACAGGATTAATGACTCTCTCCACCACAAACGGACCAATTAACTTTGGTGACAGTTTCTTCGACTCAGTCCGCAGAGGAAGATCCCATGTAGCCAACCAGACCTTATCTGCTGGAATGCGTCGACGATTCGCCTGGAGCTGATACCGGTCAGAAACTCTAAGGAGGGCCTTTCTGGCCCGATGCCAGGTCCGGTGGCAACGACGAATGTGGGCCTGGACAGAGGGAACTGAAAGATCCTTCTCCTGAGAAGGAAACAAGGGAGGTTGGTAGCTGTACAGGCACTGGAAGGGAGACATCCCAGTGGCAGAAGTAGGGAGGGTATTATGGGCATACTCGACCCATGGCAACTGAGAGACCCAAGAGGTGGGGTTGGAGGAGACAAGGCAGCGCAGTGTGGACTCCATCTTCTGGTTGGCTCTCTCCACCTGACCATTAGATTTGGGGTGAAATCCAGATGTGAGACTGACTGTAGCTCCAATGGCCAAACAGAAGGATTTCCAGACAGCAGAGGTAAACTGAGGACCACGGTCGGAAACTATGTCACTGGGCAACCCGTGGACCCTGAAAACCTCCCTAACAAGGATCTCGGACGTCTCCGAGGCAGAGGGAAGCTTGGAGATGGGCACAAAGTGGGCGAACTTGCTGAATCTGTCCACAATAGTCAGAATGACCGTGTTCCCATCAGAAGAGGGCAACCCAGTGACAAAGTCCAGGGCCAGATGCGACCATGGTTGCCGGGGAATAGGTAGGGGGTGAAGAAGTCCAGAGCTGGGCCGATTGGTACTCTTATTCTGCGCACAAACTGGACAGGCAGCAACAAACTTCCGGGTATCTTCTCCCATGGCAGGCCACCAAAATCGTCTGCGTAGTAACGCCATAGTCCGAGCCACGCCAGGGTGACAAGCCATCTTGCTGCCGTGGGACCATTGGAGGACAGCAGAACGGACAGACTCTGGCACAAACAACCGACCGGGTGGACCGTTACCGGGACCGGGCTGCGTCCGAAGGGCTGCCATAACCTCCTCCTCAATCCTCCACGTAACTGCTCCCACAACTAAGTTCTGGGGAAGAATCGTCTCAGTCTTGGCCCCACTCTCCTCCGTCTTGTAGAACATCTGGGACAAGGCGTCCGCCTTGCCGTTCTTCGAACCAGGTCGGAACGTCAGGGAAAAATTAAAGCGTCCAAAAAACAAAGCCCACCTGGCCTGACGGGAGTTGAGACGTCTAGCCGATTGCACGTAAGCAAGATTCTTGTGGTCAGTCCAGACAACAAACGGTTGCTCCGCCACCTCCAACCAGTGGCGCCACTCCTCCAAGGCAAGTTTCACAGCGAGAAGCTCCCGGTTACCCACATTGTAGTTTCTCTCCGCAGGCGATAGACGACGAGAGTAGAAGGCGCAGGGATGGAGTTTACCGTCAGTGGAGCTTCGCTGGGACGGGATGGCGCCAACCCCCACATCAGTGTCAGGTTGAGAGAGAATCGAGGCGTTGGTGAATCGGCTCTTCAAGTCCAGAAATGCTTGGTCTGCCTCAGGATTCCAACAGAAGGTTCTGGTGCTAGAAGTCAGGGCAGTTAATGGAGCGGCCACCCGGCTGTAATCACGGATAAATCTACGATAGAAATTCGCAAAGCCCAGAAACCTCTGGAGCTGCAATCTCGTACCGGGCTGGGCCCAATCAAGAACCACCCTAACCTTCTCTTGGTCCATCTTAATCTCTCCCCTGGAGATGATGTACCCGAGGAAGGATGTAGTGTGGGCGTGAAAATCACACTTCTCTGCCTTCACAAACAGGCGGTTCTCCAACAATCGCTGCAGAACCTGCTTGACATGCTGGACGTGGCTGGAAAGCTCCTTAGAGAAGATGAGAATGTCATCCAGGTAAACAAACACAAAAAGACGATCATATCTCTCAGAACGTCATTCACCATACTCTGGAATACTGCTGGAGCATTGGTTAGTCCAAACGGCATCACTTGATACTCGAAGTGTCCCATAGGTGTATTGAACCCAGTCAACCACTCGTCCCCCTCTCTGATCCGGACCAGATGATAAGCATTGCGTAAATCAAGCTTAGTGAACACAGTAGCACCCTGTAAGGAATCGAAAGCAGAGCTCATCAAGGGCAGGGGATACTTGTTCTTGACAGTAATATCATTCAAACCCCGATAATCAATACAAGGTCGAAGAGAGCCATCCTTCTTACTCACGAAAAAGAATCCAGCTCCCAGGGGTGATGATGAGGGACGAATGAGACCAGCAGCTAGAGACTCCTTTATGTAGGTCTCCAAGGCTTCACGTTCAGGTCGAGAGACACTGTATAAACGTCCCTTGGGATAGGCAGCTCCAGGGAACAGATTAATCGCACAATCATATGGTCGGTGGGGAGGAAGTGACAGAGCCTTCTGCTTACTGAACACTTCACCCAAATCGTGATGTGTTTCAGGAACCAGGGACAAATCTGGGGGGGGCAGAATCAATGACCTGACTGTGAACAGAATGGGAACAGGCAGTCTTAAGGCAGTTAGCATGACATTCAATGCTCCAACTAGTTACCTTGCCAGTCACCCAATCGAACGTGGGATTGTGTTCTATCAGCCAGGGGTATCCAAGAACCAGGGGAACATGGGGAGAAGGCAGAATGGAGAAGGAGATAACCTCTGAATGATTCCCTGACAACAGCATCTTAACAAGTTCAGTCCTCATAGTGATACGTGCCAGCAGACTGCCGTTCAGAGTGGTAGCTTCAATGGCTTCCAGTAATTGCTCCTTGGAAAGCCCCAGCTGTTCCATCAAGTCGGCATCCATAAAGCTGCCATCGGCACCTGAATCGATAAAAGCATTAATCGCTAAACTCTGATTCTTGTTCATGAGGGTTGCAGGAAAACGGGGTCTGACAGGGCTCTTGAGAGGTTGAAACTGGCTCGCTAAAAGTCCTCCCAAACTTAGCGAGCCGGGCAGTTTAACGGGCGCCAGGGACATGCAGAGATGTAATGTCCCGGGTTACCACAGTAGAGGCAGCTGTTGGTCTCACGTCTACGTTGGTGCTCCTCCTTGGTTAACCCGTGCCGCCCCACTTGCATGGGTTCAGGATCTGGAGGCAGGACCCCTCCTCTAATCCCGTGTGGTGAATAATGATCGGCTCGTTTCTGGTCCACTTCCTGACCCGAATGGTAACTGAGTAGCTGAGTGACTGGACGGACCCCATTGCTTCTCCCTCCTTCTCTCTCGGACTCTGTTATCCACCCGAATAGCTAATGCTACCAAACTGTCCAGGTCACTAGGCTCAGGATAAGAGATCAGCTCATCCTTGAGTTGCTCCGACAACCCCTGATAAAAGACCGCTTGTAGTGACTCCTCATTCCACCCACTCTCCACAGCCAATGTCCTGAATTCGATAACAAAGTCTGCAACTCTGCGAGCTCCTTGGCGAAGAGAGAACAAACACTTAGCTGTGTCCTTACCTCGGACTGGATGGTCAAAAAGCTTCCTCATCTCTGCCGTGAACTCCTGGTATGACGCCATGCAGGTGTCCTGTCGTTCCCATACGGCTGAAGCTCACTCAAGAGCTCTTCCACGCAGCAGTTCAATAACAAAAGCTATCCTGGCCTTGTCTGTAGCGTAATAGTTGGGTTGCAGATCAAAAACGAATCCACACTTTATAAGAAATGAATGGCATCTTCCCAAATCCCCTTCGTACTTATCTGGCGTCGGAACCTTGGGCTCAAGGAAGGTAACAGCTCCAGAAGCGGCAGGCGAGAGGAGTGAAACAGGTGGTGGATTCTCCGCCGGCAAACTGAGCTGAGCCTGGATACTCGTCAGACTGGCAGAAAAGTTCCGAACCGACAATGCTATCTCCTGTAACGCCGTGCTGTGTTGTCCCAACATATTCTCCTGATGGGTAATGGCATGGCGAACGGAGTCCAGGTCCGCTGGGTTCATCCTTGGCCGGATCGTTCTGTCACGATTCTCTAAAGCAGAACCCAGAAGCAGACCAGGACAAGGTGAGTAGAGAGAAGGGGAGTATTTATTTAACGACTCAAATGTGGAAGCAGGATAATCCAGGAGACGGAGCGGGCAGCGGAGGTGAGTTGGTGGAAGTGAATAGGCAGATCTAATGCTGTCACAGAAGCCACTGACGACCAGGCAAGGGTGGAGTGAATGTTCCGGGAGAACAATGTTCATGGCTAACGATCCGGCAGGGAATGGATGTCAGGTCAGTGCTTATGAAGTGGAGAGGTGATGATTAGGACCAGGTGTGCAGATAGCTGATGAGATGCAGGTGCGGGTAATAGAGAGATCTCCCGCCTAGCTTCGTCGCCCGGCAACCAGACAGGGTGCATTCAGGAAACTCAGGAAACAGACTCCAGGACAGAAAACAGGCAACACAGGCAGAAACAGACTCAGGAAGCGGGATTCATGACAATATTGCAACCTTTTTCTTTTGATAATTGAATTGTTTGCTCTATAACCTGTTAGTTCATATGCCTTGCCACTGTGATATATAGGCCTAAAGGCCGAGACAATGAGAAGATACAGTGGCAGAATAAATTCAACCACACCTTTGTTTCATCACAATACCGGAGAGCAACATCTGTCCAGTGAAGTCCACAAAGCATATTGCATGTAACAAACAGTTACATGACCTACAGCATGGTCAAGCAAGTTAATGTTTCTGACATTTTCGGACTACTAAAAAACGATTGATTTAGAACCACGTAGAGTTACCGCAAGTTGCAAAGAAAACAGGAGCTGCTGCCACTATTCCAGCTCCATTTCATCATCATCAAATCACCCATGCTTAGTCTAATACAGTGACAACTAAGATACCAAAAACGATTTAGTCCAATCAACGTAAGATAAATATGATGTGTCTGTCCATGGTACTGATTTCAGTTGTGTGTGTGTGTGTGTGTGTGTGTGCGTGTGCGTGCGTGTGCTCGCAAATATAAAAAAACTTTATGACTCACCCTACTTGTAGAGAAACGCCAATACCATCCTCCTCTCTTTCATGACTCTGTAATACAGTCCACGCTTTTAGTTTTTGTTGTCCTAGGCTACCTGGTTAAAATGCTTGCTCGCTAGCTAGCCTAACTTCCCTTCATGGGCAACAATGCGCCAGGCCATTAGCCTACTGCATCTAGCTACATATTGAACTTCCATCCTTTCAGTCAAGTGGCACAATGTATGAATTTATGGTTAAATCAGAATCAGCCTTATAATCATTGGTCAGTATGGAGAATTAAGTAAAACCCCTATCCCTATCTCCATCCATGGCTAATTTAAGAAAAGGCAGAGTATAGCTAGCTAGCTTGCCACTGGAGGACGACACAATGAGAAGCAACAATTCAATGTTTTAGTTAAACGATGTGTGCTTTTGATGTGTTGTGATTGGGGTGAAGCCAAATCCAAACTGGCTTCCCTTCACACTGTTTTTTGGTGCACCAGGACCATTCACAGTTGAGCTCATTCAATTTAGCTCAATACTGATTGGCTATTATTATTATTTGTTCAATTTTAAGGGAAGCCAAATGCTCCCTAGCTTCCCTTGCATTCAATGCTATGGGCAGCAACAATGTCATACTCTTTTTGTCCAGACAGCATCAGATAGATGGCGTACACATACTGAGACAGAGGGGAGCTGTTTTGCTCGCTCGGATGCTACATTCAGCCTCTTGCGAATTGAAGGAAAATTATGAAACACAGAGAGATGAAAGATAAATAATTGTATGTTTTTTTCTTGGTACATTTTAGGGGGAAGCTAGGTTTTACCGAGAATGGTGTGACAAACAAAAAACATCCAGTCAGCGGCAGTCCTGTGGGTGAAAAACAGCTCGTTGATGAGAGAGGTCAACGGAGAATGGCAAGAATCGTGCAGACTAACAGGCGGGCCACAAACAGGCAAATAATGGTGCACTACAACAGTGGTGTGCAGAACGGCATCTCGGAACGCACAACTCGTCTGTTCTTGTCAAGGATGGGCTATTGAAGCAGATGACCACACCGGATTCCATTCCAATCAGCTAAAAACAAGAAGAAGCGTCTCCAGTGGGCACACGATCACCAACACTGGACAATTGAGGAGTGGAAAAACATTGTCTGGTCCGAAGAATCCTGGTTCCTGTTGCGTCATGCTGATGGCAGAGTCATGGCCCCATCCTGCCTGGTGTCAACAGTTCAACCTGGTGGCGGTGGTGTAATGTTGTGGAGAATGTTTTCCTGGCACGCTTTAGGTCCCTTGATACCAATTGAGCAACATTTGAACTTGTAGAATCCATGCCCCGGAGAATTCAGGCTGTTCTGGAGGCAAAGAGGGGTCCGACCCAATACTAGATGGGTCTACCTAATAAACTGGCCATTGAGTGTATGTCAACAATCTTTCCTCCAAAGGATCCTTCTATGGATTGAATTTAGTAAAAATCCCCCAAATCATGTATTTTTTCTTCTTCTAGTTTCATGATGTATCACCCAACTGCAAGGTACCAGTGATTTCTGGGACTGTGTATGGTATGTACTGTGTGGCCGAGGTACGCTGTACTATATCTGCTATCTCTCAGTCTGTGGCTCTATTCATTGCATGATTTATCTGGCCATGCATGTGAGCTATCTAGCCACACACAGCTCTGCCTCTATACATGTTGTGGGTGAGTTGTGTGGAGATGGAGCCGCTCTATGGGGCTATAGAGGAGGATATCAGGCCATTACATCAGCTGTTACCACTGATTGGCCACCATTGTATACAAAGACCCAGACAAAAGGAAGGCACGATAAATTACAGAGAGGAGAGGAATCGTCTGAATAAATAAGCCCCCCCCCCCCCCCCCCCCCCCCCCCCCACACACACACACACACACACACACGCACAAATATCTTTGCAACACAAGGAAAACCATTTGAGCAGATTCCAAACTTGAGTATGGTACACTAACACAGCCTTTTTTTGTCTTCTTTTATTTGACAGTGCAATTGAAAATTTTGACAACGATTATGTACCTGCAATGAAAAACTGCCATAGTCCCTAAATTCAATTTGTTTCCTTGCTTAATTTAGAGTGTTAAAACAATGAGGGATATGAGCAGTTAAATTGTTCCTGGTTATACAGACTGAACAGGCTGCTGCTGTTGTAATGTGAGTTATCATGTCTGTGTTGGTTCTCTATCTGTGGAATAGATACATTTGGTCCCAGTGGTTCTGCCGACACACATACACACACAGAAAGACCACACACACATACACGCACACGCGAACACCTGCGCTAACTTACACACACACACTGGTTCCAGTGGTTCCGACAGCCTTTATTAGATGCCGGCCACTTTAGTGATGTAACTGTTTCATAAAGACTAATTATATCAGAGCTGAAGAGATCAAGAGAAGGATGAGAGATGGGAAATAAAGAACCTTAACAAACATTTCTGGAAGGATAATGAGGCTGAGACGGTATTCCGGGCTGAAATAGTAGAATTGGGAATCTTTCATCTGGAAGTTGGACCCGAAAACAGATCCACTGAGGGAACTGGTGTGCTCTGCATCCCAAATAGCATCCTATTCCCTATTAAGTGCACTACTTTGGACCAGGGCACTACTTCTGACCAGGGCCCATAGGGAAGTAGTAGTGCACTCTGTAAGGAGTAGTGTACCATTTGGGATGCAACCACTGTGCTTGAGGTGGTCTTATCGATCCCCAATGGTAAAAGCAGACTAATGATTGGAGCGGAACTAGTGGTGAAAGATGAACCACAGACCTAAGAGATGATTTATGGATTAATATTCTGGTGATCTAAAATGTATGACCTTATCACCGCTAGTAAAATAGTTAAGAAATGCAGACTCCCTCAGGCAAAGGCCAAATGTGTGAATATTTATCCGATAAGGGTTTATAAAGCCATTCAGTCCACTAAAGTGGCTGACATAAAAAAAGAAAAATCCATATACACTGTATGGCATGCGGAACTCATAGTGTTACTGTAAAAGGTAAATAACAGTCCTTACAGCACATTCATCCTCAGACCACAGTTATCAGCAGCTTTACCTTGACACTTTGCCACAACACACATCCACCATGTTGTCATCCCCCTAAGGAAAACACAGTGGAGCACAGAAACATTAAACCTGCTCGCTCGACTTTGAGAATAAATGACAGGTAAATGTAAACAGCAGCACAGCGTCCAAGGTCCTTTCTGCCTGCGTGGACCGCTGGCTGACTTGCTGGCTGGCTGGACCGAGGATGATAAATTGTGGTACATGGATAAAGCCTCTTTGGCTCAAGGAGCATCAGTGATAAAAAACGAAGATCAGCGCTGTAGTACATACATAGGCTAGTCAGGGATGAGAGTCTGTCCGTATTACAAGGACAAGGCCTCACACACACCCTCTCTCAAACACACAAACACAGAGGAAGGTGCATGCTATTCAAGGTGCACAGTGGCCAGTGCTAGAGGTAAATTCAGTACGGGAAAGGAATGAAGAGAAAGAGAGGACTGTTTAAAAATTAAAGGATGCATTGTGGTACCCACTGGGCACACACACGTCAGTTCAACATCTAGTTTTGATTTACACTGCATTCCGAAAGAATTCAGACCCCTACATTTTTTCCACATTTTGTTACATAACAGCATTATTCTAAAATTGATTTTTTAAAAGTTTTTCGTCATCAATTTACACACAACACCCCATTATTTACTCAATACTTTGTTGGAGCACCGTTGGCAGCGATTACAGCCTCGAGTCTTCTTGGGTATGACGCTACAAGCTTGGCACACATATATTTGGGGAGTTTCTCCCATTCTTCTCTGCAGATCCTCTCAAGCTCTGTCAGTTTGGATGGGGAGCGTTGCTGCACAGCTATTTACAGGTCTCTACAGAGATGTTAGATCAGGTTCAAGCCCGGGCCACTCAAGGACATTCAGAGACTTGACCCGAAGCCATTCCTACATTGTCTTGGCTGTGTGCTTAGGGTTGTTGTCCTGTTGGAAGGTGAACTTTTGACCCAGTCTGAGGTCCTGAGCGCTTTGGAGCAGGTTTTAATCAAGGATCTCTCTGTACTTTGCTCCGTTCATCTTTCCCTCCATCCTGACTAGTCCTTCAGTCCCTGCCGCTGAAAGACATCCCAACAGCATGATGCTGCCACCACCATGCTTCACCATAGGGATGGTGCCAGGTTTCCTCCAGACATGACGCTTGGCATTCAGGCCAAAGAGTTCAATCTTGGTTTCATCAGACCAGAGAATCTTATTTCTCATGATCTGAGAGTAGGTGCCTTTAGGCAAACTCCAAGCGGGCTGTCATGTGCCTTTTAATGAGGATTGGCTTCCGCCTGGCCAATCTACCATAAAGGCCTGATAGATGCAGTGCTGCAGAGATGGTTATCCTTCTGGAAGGTTCTCCCATCTCCACAGAGGTACTTTGGAGCTCTGTAAGAGTGACCATCGGTATTTGGTAGGGGTGTAACGATTCGTTTTAACAACGATTCGATTTGTATCACGATTCGTGGTTGTCGATACGATTCAAGGACGATATTGGTTCATTTAGAACGATACGATCCGAAACGATTCAGTGACTTGAAATCGATTCAGTAACCTTTTAGCCAAAAATTCAACCAGTGTGACTGAAAAAAATACCTGGATACTGGACAGTGCAGGTGAAGATTCCTAGATTCCTGTTTCTTGTAAGGACCGCAATGGTGGCTTGATAATTTCTCGCTCGTCGGCTTCTCCTCTGTCGTCCGCCATGCTATGTTTTGTTGTCTTGGCGCCTTTGCGCTGCTGCTGGCGCGGGGCGATGACGTCACGGATAGGCAGACTGAATCGAGTAATGTTTAAAGCCTTTATCATTAAAAGTGCTAAGAAAAAACATCCATATAAACAGGGGTGCACATAACTTTTTCAGTGAGTTACTCAGGTGAGTACCAGCAGATGGTGTCTGGTACTCACCCCATATGTAGCGTGGTCTTAATAAGTGCAGTCTTCCTCACTGTCCTCAGTGCCGCCACCACTGTCCTCTTCAGTGTCTCCCCCCACTGTCCTCTGCTTCAGCTTCCTGCATGGTAGATGATGAAGATGCTGCAGATGCACCTCCCTGTCCTTCGTTGAGCCTCCGATTAGCTGTCTCCATCCACAGGTCAACAGCAGGCTTTGGGTCAAATGTCTCTGTGGTCTGCTTTGACAGGTGAATGTGCATCAGTGCTGAGAGACGAGCATGTGACAGACGAGATCTGTACTTTTTATTATGTTGAGATGTGAGAATCCCCTCTCACAAGCTGCACTGCTTAAAGGCAGTGTAAGAGACAGCTTAACCACCTTGTTGATGTTGGAGTAAGCATCTGGGTTACTTGTATTTACTATTTGGACCAAGTCATACACAGAAGAGGCTCCCAGGCGTTTTCCTGCCTGCTTTAAGCGCATCCATTCTGTCACAGTGGTATCTTTGTCAAGTTGCAAGGTGGCCTCATATTTCTTGAGAATGCTGCAAACTGTTGTGTTTCCAAAACTGTGGAGGTCTTGCATTTCCTGAGGCCATGTTGAAGGATCAAATACTAAGAATGACTTGAGGGAGTCATATCTGATTTCAAACTCTTCAATTAACCCCCTGAGTATTGTCTCTGTCAGCATCAGCATTGGAAACAGTGTGTGCCCTGTGGCTTTCACCATCAAGCAGAAGTGTGAACTGTCCAATGGCCACCATGAGTTCATCCTTACATTCTCCAATGGTCAGCTTTTCCTTCTGAAACCTAATGGATGTGGTGTTCAAAATGTTGCAAATGTCAAGCATGTTTGACAGAAAGCACTGAAAACGCTCTGTGCAGATATGCTGCAAGTCACTGTTATCACTCGTAACCAGTTGCATTTTAATGGCTGGCAATAGTCTTGATATTTTTAACAGTGTTTCATGCCTCCATGCAGACCATCTGATATTATGAAACTTACCCAGCGTCACAAAGGAGATCCCATTTTCTTCACATAGCTTATTCAGTGCTGCAGTTTTTTTTGCTCCACCTTTTTGTAAATAACACTGCAGCAGCTTGACCACAGAGTGATTAAATGTCTCACAGTAAGGAACGTTGCGATCAGCTGATTTCGCGCAATTCTCCAGTGTGTGTGCACAGAATGTGCACAAGGGAGTCTCCAACCGCAGCAAGTTTCCGGATTTTTGGCACAACGCCGTTGTAGATACCTACGTTGACAGCAGCCCCGTCTGTAAACACAGCGACCAACTTTGTTGTCCAGTCATCCAAGCCTGTGTCCTGAAAAGTCTCACAAGTCCGTCTGTTATGGCCTGCGCAGTTCGGTCAGCACCCAATTCAATCAGTCCAATAAAGTCTGAAGTAAACTCTCCGTTGCTGGACACTGACACAATGTAAACGATTTCCTGCTCAGTTTTTGTGATGTCCTCAGATCCATCAAAAAGCAGCCCCCAAAATTCAGCAGACTGCAACTTGGCTCGTAACTCCCCGCTGATGGTGTGAGCGATGCTCTGCATGATCCGTGTGCCCCCTTCACGTGAATGATATGTATATATATTTACTCCTAGCCGCTTCAGTAAAGGAACATCCTCAGAATAGGAAGACATGGGACGTGCGTGTTTAGCTTTATGGAAGGCGAGGAGAAAAATATTAAACAGAGCTTGCCGCTGTTCTTCATTCAGCTTGTCTCGCCATCTGGCAAGTGGGCGACTGGACATTTCTTCTCGGCTAGCTTGTTTAGCAATGGCTTGCGCCACATTCGTGTGCTCCTTGCTCTTTTCATGTTTGTCAAATAAAGGATGGTTGAAATTCTTTGAGCCTTTATAAAATGCACCTGTTTTGTCTGCTAGATGTGGATTTGAGCGGCAAATCTTGCACCACATTTCAGTGCGCTCATCGTTAGCTTCAAGCCACTGCACATCTTGGAGCCACTTTTCCGAAAAAATTATTTTCTTCGGCTCTGGCTCCAGTTGGCGTTTCTTTGTAGGTGGCGAAACGTCAAAGAAGCTGCTTAATGTCTGTTGCTTTTTGGACATCCCTGACAGTAGTTGACAAGCAACATGTCATGTGTAAGGTTAGATGAGAAGATCGGTCAAGTACGCAAAGGCGCGTAGTAACACAAGTGGCATTACGCATTCCTGATTTTTGTCGCGCTTGCGTACCTGCGTACCAGTTATGTGCACCCCTGCATATAAAGTCTGACGTGCTTAAATCCAATGGGTTATTTCCTAGTATCGATACAATCGATTTATTACATTTTAAAACGATGTTAGATCGATATATGTTGTCCAAAAGGCCAACTCGCCGAGCACAGATCGATGTAGTTGGATCATAGGAATATAAATCGATACATCGATGTAGTAGATGGATCGTTACACCCCTAGTATTTGGTCATCTCCCTGACCAAGGCCCTTCTCCCCCGATTGCTCAGCTTGGCCGGGTGGCCAGATATAGGAAGAGTCTTGGTGGTTCCAAACTTCTTCCATTTAAGAATGATGGAGGCAACTGTGTTCTGGGGACCTTCAATGCTGCATACATTTTTTGATACTCTTCCCCAGATCTGTGCCTCGACACAATTCTGTCTCTGAGTTCTACGGACAATTCCTTCGTCCTCATGGCTTGGTTTTTGCTCTGACATGCACTGTCAACTGTGGTACCTTATATAGACAGGTGTGTGCCTTTCCAAATCATGTCCAATCAATTGAATTTACCACAGGTTGACTCCAATCAACATCTCAAGGATGAACAATGGAAACAGGATGCACCTGAGCTCAATTTCGAGTCTCATAGCAAAGGGTCTGAATATGGATGTAAATACGTTTTTATTTTTATTTTATTATCATACATTTGCAAACATTTCTGAAAACCTTATTTCACTTTGTCATTATGGGGTATTGTATGTTGATTGATGAGGAAAAATGTGTATTTTGTCAATTTTAGAATAAGTCTGTAACTTAACAAAATGTGGAAAAAGTGAAGGGGTCTGAATATTTTCCGGAACTACTGTACATTTGGTTGAGTTGTAAACTAATGTGAATTCCACTTTAAAGCAACACAGAAAATGTATCTACTTCCCCAGAGTCAGATGAACTCGCGGATACCATTTTTAGCATGCTAGTAGATACCCATAGACTTCCAGTCATTGCGCTAACGCTAGTTAGCATTGGCTCGCAAAACGACCTCTTCCTTCCTTCATACTGGACAGAGACATACAAATGGTATCCGTGTGTTCATCTGACTCTGGGGAAGTAGATGAAAGGCCACACTGCCAAAATCCCGAAGTATCCCTTTAAAAGTTATGTGAAAAAAATAAGAAATTCCCTTACGTTGAATACTTTTTTCAAATCCAATAAGTTTTCCAAGTTGATTAAACGTCATCACATTGAATTTTGTGGTTGAAATGACATGGAAACAACGTTGATTCAACCAGTTTATTATGCCCAGTGGGTAGCTTTCTGTGAGGGTCAGATAATGTCCTCTAGCTAATACCTGCACAGATATCTGTACCTGCATCTACCTGTATTTCAAACCACATCCTCCCTGATTTATTTGTATTTATTGAAAAGCCTACACTGTGTTAGCAGAAATGTCAACTAGAAAATGGAGGTCATGTTGCTCAGCGAGGTCTCCCAAAAAATTGGACTTCTTGTACTGTTTATTGGAGAGCTGCGGAGCAAGCAAATTGCTCTGTCATTGACAACAAGCTGATACTTGACAGATTGCACTTGACTCACATAAAAGTATACAAGGTCAAATACATGGGCAATGTATTAATATGTGGACGCTGTGTGTTGCATGCGTGTGTGTGTGTGTGTGTGTGTGTGCATTTGTGTGTGTGTGTTTCTGACTGCAGTCCTTCTGAGGATGATGTTTAAACTACACTGATTAATTATCTAGAGTCCTCTCCTGCAGCGCTGCGTCCCAAATGGCACCCTATTCCCTATGTAGGCACCGTATTCCTGATTCCCTATGTAGGGCCCATTGGGTTCTAGTCAAAAGTAGAGTGCTACTGTATAAAGGGAATAGGGTGCTATTTTAAATGCAGCCTGTCAAATCACTTATATCAAACAGACTGGGTGGAACACTAATCCGTTCCAATGAGGAGGGAAAAAATGCCTTTAATAAAAGGAAGCATGCAAACAAAACTAAGACCCACACACCAAATTATATTAAATCAGTCTGCAATCATAACAAAGTGCGGATCTATTAAAGGATTTCATTAGCCTCATCGTGTAATCCTGCATAAAATGTTTTGGATTTTAAACAGTCTATACGTGGCCAGACCGAAGGCAGACACACACACTTGCACAGGCATGCACACACTCACAGATGCACACACACACGCAATTACACACCCACACACTGTTTGGATGTCATGCATGCTCAACTTTCCCATTTTCCATAAGTGCTGTTGAGCGATAATTTGTTTTGTTGTGATTTGATTGGAGATGCTGGACAAGGAAGTCTCTAAGGAATTGCAGCTGTCATCTTTCTGCTTGTCTAAGATCATAAAGAGAGATGTACCTGCTTGTGATGGTGAAAACTAATCACGTCGAATTTACATATTTCACATACACAAGACACTTAACATAATGGATTGTTTTCTACTTTAGTTGAATTCAAAGGAAGATGGTTGGAGGTCTAAAGAGCAAATATATATACAGCTTTTGTACATTTTCCTAAAAATTAAAACAATTAAAGAAACAGATGGATACGGTTTTATCACCAGGAATATACAAGAGGCTACTAAAGGCGCTATCCCTGCTGTCTTTCCATAAATAACACATATACAGTGACTTGCCATCAAAGGAAAAGGTGTTAGAAAATGGCAGTTTACCGTGTCTAAATTGCAGGTCTTCAACCCTTTCACCATACATTATCTATAGGAAGTATGTACACACTTTGGTAAAGGGCTTCTAACTGTCTGTGACCTCACCCTGGTCACCCTGTAGTATCCCCACACATTACACCCTCCCTGAAGGGGGGGAGAGAGAGAGAGAGAGAGAGAGAGAGAGAGAGAGAGAGAGAGAGAGAGAGAGAGAGAGAGAGAGAGAGAGAGAGAGAGAGAGAGAGAGAGAGAGAGAGAGAGAGAGAGAGAGAGAGAGAGAGAGTGGTTCATGGAAACCTAACGGTGGGTTTAATGTTATGGTAATGGTTTTCAATTTAACTTGCCCTTTGTGAAGCTCTCTAGCCGTTCTGAATGCTACACAACAAGAGTGGTTTCATCACACAGCACTCAAAGATGTTGAATGAATTCATAATGAAAACCCTTCACTGAAGGTTCTGTGTAGCTCAGTTGGTAGAGCATGGCGTTTGCAACGCCAGGGTTGTGGGTTCGTTTCCCACGGGGGACCAGTATGAAAAAAAAAAAGTATGCACTCACTCTGGATAAGAGTGTCTGCTAAATGAGGGAATAGGGTGCCATTTGGAACACAAAATGTTATTAATGCTCTAATTTGCTCCTATCACATGGGACTGCTCATTCATCCCCTCCCCGATGCCTGAACCTGGCTAGGAGATACGACAAACCAGAACAATACTAATTGCCTAATCAAGAGCTAATTGTAGGCTTTCCATATCTAATTGTCTGGCTAGACTAATAACTACAATCATGTTACTGTATGATGATGGCCTTATACAATGATACAATGTTCCTATCCAGATGATCATATAACATTGTGTTAATCCTGATGGATGAATTTGTTTAAGATGTTTGCCTCATTATTTCCATGATCGGTCTCTGCCACCAGACTGAACTGTGTGGTTCCATTTAGAAGTGAAATACATATTCTTTGAAGTTTGTACTCGCTCTGATCAGAGAGAAAGACGTGTGTGTGTTTGTATGTGTGTGTGTGTTTGTGTGTGTGCACTTGTCATCTGTGTACATTTTCTGGTGTGTGATTTGATGACTCAACCCATCTTAACTACACTGAAGAAAAATATAAATGCAACATTTAAAGTGTTTGTCCCATGTTTCATGAGTTGAAATAAATGTTACATGTTACAGGAGTGGGTCGCAGTTCCGGAGCGACCCACTAGGTGTCATCCTCCGACAACCTTAGGCACCTCCTCACTCACAGTCTGGACTAATCAGTATCCTATTGGTGTCACCTGTGTCTACCTGTTCACCTGTGTATTTATGCCCTCACTTCCCTATGTTCCCTTGCTCAGTTTTCTCTGTTAGTTTCTCTATGTCCAGCAGTACTACTCAGTGTCTGATCGGAGACCTATGTACAGGTACTTGAGAAGTTTTCTCCCTGTTTCGTTATTTGTTTCAGTCGTAGGTAGTGTGTTGTTTTTTGGCTGTCAGATGGTTTTTGGAGACCTATTTGCTCCACCTTTCTTTTATTGTGTTAAGTCCGTTATTTAATATTTTGGCTTCGGGACCACCAGTAAAGATCCTTGTTTCACCATCTCTGCCTACTGCCTACTGTATATCCTGCTCCGCACCTGGGTCACACCTCACACCAACCCTTACGGTTCCATACACACAAAAAGCTTATTGCTCTCAAATGTTGTGCACAAATTTGTTTACATCCCTGTTAGTGAGCATTTCTCCTTTGCCAAGATAATACATCCACCTCACAGGTGTGGCATATCAAGAAGCTGATTAAACAGCATGATCATTACACAGGTGCACCTTGTTCTGGGGATAATAAAAGGCCACTCTAAAATGTGCAGTTTTGTCACACAACAAAATGCCACAGATGTCTCAAGTTTTGAGAGAGTGTGCAGTTGGCATGCTGACTGCAGGAGTGTCCACCAGAGCTGTTGACAGAAAATGTAATGTTAATTTCTCTACCATAAGCCGCCTCCAGCATTGTTTTAGAGAATTTGGCAGTATGTCCAACTGGCCTCACAACCGCAGACCACGTGTAACCATGCCAGCCCAGGACCTCCACATCTGGCTTCTTCTCCTGCGGGATCGTCTGAGACCAGCCACCCGGGCAGCTGATGAAACTGTGGGTTTGCACAATCAAAGACTTTCTGCACAAACTGTCAGAAACCGTCTCAGGGAAGCTCATCTGCCTGCTCGTCGTTCTCACCAGGGTCTTGACCTGAGTATAGTTCGGAGTCGTAACCGACTTCAGTGGGCAAATGCTCACCTTCGATGGCAACTGGCATGCTGGAGAAGTGTGATCTTCACGGATGAATCTCGGTTTCAACTGCATTGTGTGGGCGAGCGGTTTGCTGATGTCAACGTTGTGAACAGAGTGCCCCATGATTGCTGTGGGGTTATGTAATGGCCTCACAACCGCAGACCACGTGTATGGCGTTGTGTGGGCAAGCAGTTTGCTGATGTCAATGTTATGAACAGAGTGCCCTGCCCCTTGGTGGCGGTGGGGTTATTGTATGGGCAGGCATAAGCTATGGACAATGAATACAATTGCATTTTATCAATGGCAATTTGAATGCACAGAGATACCGTGACGAGATCCTGAGGCCCATTGTCGTGCCATTCATCTGCCGCTATCACCTCATATTTCAGCATGATAATGCGCGGTCCCATGTCACAAGGATCTGTACACAATTCCTGAAAATGTCCCAGTTCTTCCATGGCCTGCATACTCACCAGACATGTCACCCATTGAGCATGTTTGGGATGCTCTGGATCAACGTGTATGACGGCACGTTCCAGTTCCCTCCAATATCCAGCAACTTTGCACAGCCATTGAAGAGGAGTGGGACAACATTCCACAGGTAACAATCAACTGCCTGATCAACTCTATGTGAAGGAGATGTGTCGCGCTGCATGAGGGAAATGGTCACACCAGACTGACTGTTTTTTTTATCGACGCCCCTACCTTTTTTTTAAGGTGTCTGTCACCAACAGATGCATATCTGTATTCCCAGTCACTTGAAATCCATAGATTATGGCCAAATTAATTTATTTCAATTGACTGATTTCCTTCTATAAAATCTTTACAATTGTTGCATGTTGAGTTTATATTTTTGTTCAGTTTACATAAGTGGGTGAAGTTCAACATAGTTCAGCCTAAGGAAGTGATGCTAATGTTTTTCTATGTGTATCTGAAAGCAAAGAGATGGGGGTCAACACAAGGCCAAACCTTTAATTACACTGCTCTGTCTGTGGCCTTTAGAAGCTACCAGAGCTGAAATAGAGATGCATTAACCCCCACCACCCAGCGTCTGACACAGAGAGAGAGAAAGAGAGAGAGAGAGAGAGAGAGAGAGAGAGAGATCTTCTAAAGCCAGCAATCCACAAGGTCAAAGTCTCATCGTCAGATGTGGCTGAAAGGACTGAGCTGTTGTGCTAATAGTATTTTTTGTCCCAATGGAATTCTTTTCAAGTCAGTATCGCTCTGTTTTTCCGATATTCAGTTTCCCAAACTTTTCTGACTTTTTCATTTAAATGGTTTGATTGCAACAGCTATAAAGGTACATTTTATTGAAAATAGCAACCACTAAATTATTGCTGGTAATAGTTGTGATGGTGGTTTAAGGTTATATTTTTGTTCTGAAACACAAATCAAATCCCACTCTACCTCTGACACATAAGAGGCATGAAAAGTACATAATAATTCCTTACCTAACATTCTGCTTGCTAACTCCGTTATGAAATCTGTGGTGCTGTTACTGTGAAGGTGTTTCATCCTACCTGATCCCTGCGGCCTGTCACTCTCTACTGACTGGCAGGGGAGGAACGCGCACGCGCGCACACACGCACACATAATCAGTTAAATCAGTTACGCACACGCACTCTCTTTCTCTCACACACACATTGTCACACACACACACATTTACCCACACTTGGAGCAGTGCCGTAAAGCTGTCAGCCCAGCGGGCCCAGCAGCGCTGCCATGATGATAATTTATGTAGAAGCTGATCGTGTCAGTGGTTTCATAAATTGATCTTGTCATTTATTCCCGTAAACGGCACGGGGAGTAGGTGCTGCAGTGTGCATGCCCACTTTCCTGCTACACCACCACCTAGCCAGCCAAACGTTTTCTCCTGTTTTTCCTGCGCTACAAAGTCAGCCTGGAACTAGACCATGGATTCCTCTGTGATGATGATGAGAAAGGCGTGTAATTGTCAAGTGTCTGATAAGAGAGAGGAGGGAAAGTGATGTATCCTGCTCAAATTTCAGTCCCAGGGTGGGTTTAAAGTTTCAGTCAGTTAATTCAGTGGCACTACTTGTCTTTTACCCGCAGTTTCAATTTTAGAGTATTTTTACCTCTTTTGTTATTCCTTTCTGTTTCTCAGAAAATGCATCTTGCTTATGGTAACATGTGCAAGCATCACAAATTAATTACAAAAATGGTGGTGTGGGCGAAAGCACAAGGCCATTAATTGATAGGTGGTATGAAGCTATAGAGTTTCAGAACCTTTGGAGAATCTTCCTAAATGAGCATACCAAAGTGGTTTCAGCGAAATGCCATTGTTTCCGTGGCGACAGGTCTCAATAACAATCTGGTCTAATCTGATTGGATAGGATTGTCGTTATGGCGCTACTTTAGCGATTACCTTGTGCTAACTCAATCTGTGCCTCTGCCATTTCAAACCAGAGACGAACTGCTGCGAGGGGGGTTCATTTCGCAAATTGGTATTTCAACATAAAGCGTAATTGCAGAGGCGGGGGAAAGCATCAGTTCAACTTCTGACGGATGCCTTGCATCATAATGCCTAATTATCTTTTTCTGGTGTCATTGTAAATTGGATTGGATCGGATTAATTCAGATTAGATGTAATAGGACACAGAATTTTTGTAGATATTTATAAATGAACCATTTTGTGAGATTGTGTTGACTTTTTGGGCACTTGGGCGCTATAAATGTTATTTTCACTAGGAAATGTAATCTGTTTTTTATTTTGAGGGATCATAACTCAAGCAGTTGATTGCCTCACAGTTTGTTCAAGGTTTGATTGCCTAAGCATACGATTGGAATGGAAATGTCTCGAAGGGATTCAGGCCACATCTGTCAGGGGTTGGTAAACAATAACATGCAGTGTTATTTATTTTCTGAGAAAAAGTTGCTGGTTTGCTTAGATTTCCATAGTAAATAGAATAGTAGAGTGATTAAACCATGGCAATTAGCTTGAAACATTCAGAATTTGGATTGTTGCACAGCAGTAATTCAAAATGCCACTTAAACATATGTGAAGTCGAGAGTGCTACTCAAACACACACACAATTAAATTACAGGACCATGTGCACAAATATCTGTCTCATATCCTTAGGGAAGACAATGATTGTTGTATTCAGCCAGAGAGCCTTACACCCTGGAGCAGGGGTGGGCAATTTTACCTTGCCAGGGCCAATGTGGGTGCAGGTTTTTCTTCCAGGCCATTAGTAATTATTCTGCTTTACACCTGATTCAAAAGCCTGCGCCAACACCGGCCCTCACAGAGTAATACTTCTCACCCCTGATAGAAGTCATCTGGTTTCCCTCCTGCACCCACATCCGCCCTCACAGACTAAGGTTCACCTCTATCCTTGATGCTGCAGTCAAGGCTGTTAGAGATGCATTGATAGGTTGCTAGGTGAACGCATGATTCCAAGTGCATATTGGGCTGTGACACACACATATTCATGTCATCAGGCTATATATTGGGTGTTATATGTCACCCATATGTCATAACACTTCCCTTACCGTGGCAAGCACACTAGTCCTTGATCCTTATCCTACTCATACACTGTCAGGGTTTGACAATGTTGATGTTTGGAGAGGCTGTAACAGCTTGAGGGCATGGTAATGGAGAAGTAATATGAAAATATTAAGAGGGGTGATAATCCGCATTCATATTTTATGTAGAGAGAACCACCAGAAGTGCTAGAAATTGGATGCACTCTCTATCCCCCACTCCCTCTCTCCCTAGATTCACTTACCACTATCAGTGACTCAGCATCTATCTGTGTCACATGTAGGAGGGAGAGAGCGGATTCAACATAAAACCATGAACGTTGGGTTGTGAACGATGGGGAAATTAGGAGCAGTTGGAAGCCCAGAGTGGGAGGTAAATTCATTAGCACATCCAGCAGGAAGTGACAGCCAGGGACCTAAAAGGTTCCCCAGGCCACCATACTCCGACCATGCAGGGAACTCATCTCAAAACAGAGCGTTTTTTTTAGAAACCACACATAGAGAGATTCCCAGATTCCCATTAAACGACTTGCAAAGCACAGTGTCTTTTGAGCATGTAAAAGCCCAGATTGAACCATTGGAAAGTTAATGCCCAGGTGTTGTATTTAAAAACCAAAACCAGTATTAAGTGTAGGCCACAGCAGCTAGCTGGGTAGAAGAGGATGAATGAGTGAACTGTATTATTCTTTCGTTTCCTGACAGTACATTTTTACTATTCTCCAAAATGGCTTCTCTCACTAAAGGTAATGCATTTGTGAGAACTTAGTCTGTAACAAGAAATGTCTTTCTTTGATCATTTTAATGCGTAGTCAGGAAAGTGAATTCCTCATCATATTCTGAATTGTGAATTGTGAAACACGTTTTTACAATACCTGCTTTTGCATCCTAATAGGCTCTGTGCATTCACCTCAACACTGTCAACACAGCTGTCCAGTACTTTAGTCCTTTATCCTCTTCCTCCTACCGAATATATCACCTAGCTGATGTACACTTAATACAAGGAGTGGATTGAGGAATCATACAGTTTTTATTCTTTATAGTCCCCTGCAAATAGTGATGCATTTGTGAGAACATACTCTTTATCAAGAAATGTCCCTCTTACCTTCTGATCTGGTATGATTCCTGAAAGTGAAATACTTGATCATATACTTCACCATTCAATTTTTGAGTATACAGTTAATCTCTTTCACCACACCTGCTACTGCACCCTAATAGGCTCTGAGCATTCAACCCACCACTGTCAACACAGCTGTAGTGTACAGTAGTCAACGTCAGAGTGAATCTTCAACAGTACTGTACGTTCTCCAAGAAGAGTGAGTGCACAGGCATGAAGTGTGACATTGAAAAGGCTTCTGAAACCTGGTTGGCTGGTTGACTGACTGCATGGCAGGATCACCCTCCCCTTTATTCACTATGAATATATTTAGACAATAGCCTTCCTCTTTGTGTAAAATGATGGATGGGGGATTGTGAGAATGCTTTACAGTGAATGCTAATGTTTTCCCCCTTTCCCTTCACACATCTGTTTATACCCTGTATCTATATTTTGCATTTTAATGGCTGCTTGGCAAATTTTCTGGGCGGATTTGCAATGCTAATGCACATCTTAACAAAAGAGGAGCGGCGTGCTCTTTTCCCCCTCGAGACACTCATCTGCCGCGGGAAAAGGACTGGGATCGACATGCAATCATCAAAGCTGGAGGAAACTGCTTATTACTTCTATGGAACTGTGTCAACTACAGAGTTGTTACTGTATGGTCTTCAACTCTATTCTACTCCACTGCTTTCCAGGCCTTACAATGTAGTAGCTCACACGAATGGTGGATTTAAACACCCTTCTGAAGTCACAGCAAATGTTTATGAGAGTAGAGAGGCTCAAGGGTATTCTGGGAACTTTAGACGTCAGAGAATGTCTCCAGCTAAAGTGACTGGGTTTCAAAAACCCTTTAACTACAAATTCCGATCCTTCTTTTAGGAAGGGTACAATCAGAGCTTCAATTTAGTCTCAGCTAACTCGCTCTTGTACACTCTTAGAAAAAAAGGTGTTATCTAGAACCAAAAAGGGTTCTTCGGCTGTCCTCATAAGAGAACCCTTTGAAGAACCCCTTTTGGTTCCATGTAAAACCCTTTCCACAGAGGGTTCTACATTGAATCCAAAAGAGTTCTACCTGGAACCAAAAAGGGCTCTCCTATGGGGACAGCTGCAGAAACCTTTTGGAACACTGTTTTCTAAGAGTGTAGCCATGGCATTGTATCTAAATAAAGTTATTTCAAATGTTAAACTTGAGCAGTGAATGTAGCACTATATCTACTCTGTGAGGTGTGTGTGTGCATGCATGTGTGTGTGTAGGGGGATTACAGCAATGGACTATTTGTTTCATCAACTTGAAAGGGTTCTATTTGGAGGAAGACTGAATGAGCACAATCCCATTAATGTGCTATGTAGCATTTTCCCTCCGTTTCTCTGAAATTGATTGCCTCCATGGTTCTATTAGAGAATATTGTGGAGAGCCAATCTGATTGCTCCCTGAACATTCAGTCATCAGTCATTGTAATCGTTCCACGGGGAAGTTGTCTAGATGGGGCTCCAGATTCAGTAAACGCCATAAAAAAGGAACACATCACGTATGATTATTTAGTCAAAGACTTGTGTGTTCTCTCCAGTGTGTTGAGGCATGTTATAACAGGCGTTAATCTGCTGTGCTACACATTGTTGGGTAGTGTGTGTATGTGTAGATCTTCCAATAAAGCAATATAGTGAATCAGAGTGCTTACCCTCATTTGAAAGGTAGAATGTCTGAATGATTTTCTCCCATAAAACCACACAACAATGTGTGTAACAGGCCAAAAATTGGCATTCACATTCTGTTACAATACCTTCTGATTGTTTTGACTAGCAGCAGTAAGACTACCACTAGCCTACATAGTAGATATATGAGATATACACTGAGTGTATAAAAAATTAGGAACACCTTCCTAATATTGAGTTGCACACCTCCTTTTGCCCTCAGAACAGCCTCAATTTGTCAGGTTAAGGACTCTACAAGGTGGTGAAAGCGTTCCACAGGGATGCTGGCCCATGTTGACTCCAATGCTTACCAAAGTTGTTCAAATTGGCTGGATGTCCTTTGGGTGGTGGACCATTCTTGATAACACACGGGAAACTGTTGAGCATGAAAAACCCAGCAGCATTGCAGTTCTTGACACAAACCAGTGCACCCGGCACCTACTACCATACCCCGTTCAAAGGCACTTCAATATTTTGTCTATTGAATGGCACACACACAATCCATGTCTCAATGGTCTCAAGGCTTAAAAATCATTATTTAACCCATCTCCTCCCCTTCATTTACACTGATTGAAGTGGACTTAACAAGTAACATCAATAAGGGATCATAGCTTTCACCTGGATTCACCTGGTCAGTCTATGTCATGGAAAGAGCAGGTGTTTATAATGTTTTGTATACTCAGTGTGTATATATATATATTTCAGAAAAAATATTTAACCCTTATATAATATATAATTAAGCACAAACAGCGTGACATTGGCTAATGAAGAGCAAACTCAGATAAACTTTTTTCTTTCTTCATAAAGTCAATGCAGAACGTAGTTATATAGGAAAATAATGAGACACAAAGTACAAAGACTTCCACATCTTAATGTACATAAAACTGTTCTGTCATTTGAGATCTGCCGGAGCTTATGCCTCCTCGCTCTCTGTGTGTGTGTGTGTGTCATTTGCGCGGCATAATTGGGTCACAATGCTGAAACGCTGTAACAGTCCCTTGATCTGGCAGTTTAGTTGACAAGGAGTCCCAGGGTGCCACGGAGAGAGAAGTACACAACCATTTTATTTACCATTAACACAGGGGGATGTTCAGACAAAACTTGTACAAAATAATGCTGTCCCTCTTGGACAGGAGATTAGGGGAATGGAGGTTTATAATGGGAGAAGTTGTTAATTAGTTGATGAGAAGTCCTTGGCTGCATCTCAATGGTCTACAGTGGCTTCCTCTCCTTATCTCCCCATCTCCTCTCCTTCTTGCGTGTTATTCTTACATCAGGAAATACAGCATAGGCTCTATTTCAATGTTCACACTAATGAATTGGGCATGCATTCTAAGTTGTACAATAACCCTTGTCTCTGTCCTCTAAGGTCATAATACCAGACTCATCAGACGTCATAGAGCTTCTCCTGATAAAGATTTGGCCTGATAGGCTCTGAGTTAGGCGCTCTACTGATTGTAGCAAGCTGATTGTCTGTCTGTGCGCCTGGCTCTGTCCTGTGAAGTGGATCTGTGCAGCTCGAGTGGCCCTAAAGCACTAGCTCTTCTACCATATGGATTTTCAAACCCACTTATATTTTCTCATTACTCAGGCGTGGCCCAACTCTCTGTGTGTGTGTGTGTGTGTGTGTGTGTGTGTGTGCGTGTGTGTGTGTGTTTGTGTGTGTGTGTGTGTGTGTGTGTGTGTGTGTGTGTGTGTGTGTGTGTGTGTGTAGGGGCTACTCTTCAAAGTGACCAATATATAACAGTAGATTGGAACAGAGATTGAACAGACATGGCATCTGCGGCCCCTACTCTCCTCTTGTCTCTTCTCCTAGTCTTTTTTCTAGGTACCCAATATTCTGTTATGGATATTTATACCCCGAACCCCTTGCTGTGTCAGAGGGAAAACGGGTGCTCCGGCGACATTACAAAGATGGATTAAACCAACCGTTAAATTGCCTCTTTGAGGGAAATGAATAAATAAAATTGAGGAACTAATTCCTTGACTGTGCACATCTCTTGTGTGTGTGAATATAATGCTGTCTTGGGATGTTCCCCCAACACCCTACTATTCTGACCTGCCAATAGGCCTAACCTGCAGGCCCTGTTTACAAATATGGAGCAGCAGAGCCACACATTCTAAACACATGGCTCTGTGGAGCAGTAGGAATGTTATCCAATTAGTTTTTCCCACGGACAATATACTTCCATATGACATTACAGAGATACTGCAGCTTATTTAGTGAAATCACATTTTGCTCCCTCTGGGCAAAATGTGCTCCAAAAAGTAAGGGTGCATGTGTTTAGACATGTAGAAAATGTGTTGCACTACAAAGCCTGCTCAGCTGTAGTATCCTCTTTATAAACTGCCAGAGACTGTTGACCTGATAAAACCTTAACCCTAATCCAACATCATCTTCAAACCCTAATAACATGCATTCATGACTGTGTACTATAGAGTGCAGAGCAGGCACTGTAACTGTATTGAAAATGACTGCAGTTAGCTAGCCGGTAAACTAAAATGGCAGTG
>NW_028161364.1:0-1000 GCF_964263955.1 Coregonus lavaretus
AGCAGGCTATCCCTTTTTAACACAGTATGTATGCTACAGCAGGCTATCCCTTTCTTTCTAACACATTATGCATGCTACAACAGGCTATCCCTTTCTAACACAGTATGCATGCTACAGCAGGCTATCCCTTTCTTTCTAACACAGTATGCATGCTACAGCAGGCTATCCCTTTCTTTCTAACACAGTATGCATGCTACAGCATGATATCCCTTTCTAACACAGTATGCATGCTACAGCAGGCTATCCCTTTCTTTCTAACACAGTATGCATGCTACAGCAGGCTATCCCTTTCTTTCTAACACAGTATGCATGCTACAGCAGGCTATCCCTTTCTTTCTAACACAGTATGTATGCTACAGCAGGCTATCCCTCTCTTCCCTTTCATTTTAACAGGAAGAAAATTCTGTGGTTCCTGTCTCAGTCTGTCAGCCCCAGTGATAGAGCTAGTGTAGCGTAGCGCAGGGCTGCTAACCCCAGCTGTTTAGATGGGAGAAAGCTTTAAATTATCGTTAGCACACCGTGCAGTCTCCCTCTCCTCCCCAGCTGCTTTACAGAGGCAGGAAGGGGGGGGGGGGGGGGGGATGGGGGTGATTTGTCAAGCACCGGCATCTCTCCAAATGGTGGCCATGCAAGAAGGGACATATAGAAATGGGAGGAAATGGGTTATTGACAGCAGCGTGTAGGAGCGCACCGGTCCACAGGGATTATACTCTGCCACTGCAGCACAAATACAATGTCTATATGCGACATATAGAGATACACAAACATATTGGCCTACACACACCGTTACCATACGGACATGGTCACACACAAACAAATACTGCACATGCACACAGTCATACACAGGCAAGCAAACACACACACACGCACGCACATACACACACACACACACACACACACACACACCCTGCTGTAGTGTCTGTTGACAGAGAGACCTTGTCATCTTCTCTGTCATGGGGTTAGAGGTGTCCATTCTGTTCTATATTTCCTCTGTCACACT
>NW_028161363.1:0-35327 GCF_964263955.1 Coregonus lavaretus
TGTGGATGTATTTCAAGGCCTACCTTCAAACTCAGTGCCTCTTTGCTTGACATCATGGGAAAATCAAAAGAAATCAGCCAAGACCTCAGAATAAAAATTGTAGACCTCCACAAGTCTGGTTCATCCTTGGGAGCAATTTCCAAACGCCTGAAGGTACCACGCTCATTTGTACAAACAATAGTACGCAAGTATGAACACCATGGCACCACGCAGCCATCATACCGCTCAGGAAGGAGACGCGTTCTGTCTCCTAGAGATGAACGTACTTTGGTGCGAAAAGTGCAAATCAATCCCAGAACAACAGCAAAGGACCTTGTGAAGATGCTGGAGGAAACAGGTACAAAAGTATCTATATCCACAGTAAAACGAGTCCTATATCGACATAAACTGAAAGGCCGCTCAGCAAGGAAGAAGCCACTGCTCCAAAACCGCCATAAAAAAGCCAGACTACGGTTTGCAACTGCACATGGGGACAAAGATCGTACTTTTTGGAGAAATGTCCTCTGGTCTGATGAAACAAAAATATAACTGTTTGGCCATAATGACCATCGTTATGTTTGGAGGAAAAAGGGGATAGCTTGCAAGCCGAAGAACACCATCCCAACCGTGAAGCACGGGGGTGGCAGCATCATGCTGTGGGGGTACTTTGCTGCAGGAGGGACTGGTGCACTTCACAAAATAGATGGCATCAGGAGGAAGGAAAATTATGTGGATATATTGAAGCAACATCTCAAGACATCAGTCAGGAAGTTAAGCTTGGTCGCAAATGGGTCTTCCAAATGGACAATGACCCCAAGCATACTTCCAAAGTTGTGGCAAAATGGCTTAAGGACAACAAAGTCAAGGTATTGGAGTGGCCATCACAAAGCCTTGACCTCATCCTATTTGTGGGCAGAACTGAAAAAGCATGTGCGAGCAAGGAGGCCTACAAACCTGACTCACTTACACCAGCTCTGTCAGGAGGAATGGGCCAAAATTCACCAAACTTATTGTGGGAAGCTTGTGGAAGGCTACCCGACACGTTTGACCCAAGTTAAACAATTTAAAGGCAATGCTACCAAATACTAATTGAGTGTATGTAAACTTCTGACCCACTGGGAATGTGATGGAAGAAATAAAAACTGAAATAAATCATTCTCTCTACTATTATTCTGATATTTCACATTCTTAAAATAAAGTGGTGATCCTAACTGACCTAAGACCGGGATTTCTTTAGTAGGATTAAATGTCAGGAATTGTGAAAAACTGAGTTTAAATGTATTTGGCTAAGGTGTATATAAACTTCCGACTTCAACTGTACATATGCTCACACAAATACTAACATCCATTAGTATTGGAAACCCCTAGCCAATCAATAGGAGTTGCTGATCATCTGTTTATTAGTCTGAATTACAGGAACTAGTGTACATGTATTATGACTGGTAGAGAGTAGAGACCCCCTACATTATCAATACTGATTTCTGTCACTTAAATGGTCAATATAATATTCACTGCTACATAAGCTAATTAAATAATCAACCAATCATCATTATCACCATCTCAATTACCAGCTCTCCTATTCCAATCAGGGTTTTAATGTGTCAGCTGGAGGCAACTGTGGAATTTGTTGCATGACTATAGCTTGATGATATTACGGTCAAATGAAAATGAGTAAACATTGGGAAGTTAGCCAATAGGAAGTTGGCTTATTCAGACTGAAATAACCTATTAAATACCTAGGTTTAAATCCCCACATTGCCCCGCCTCCAGCTCCTAAAGAGATCCACCAGCCAGGCTTAAAAACAGGGTAGAGGAGCATGAGTCTGTGTCGGAACACTATGTAAATATGTGCTGTAGCCAGGGGACAAAGCCCCCTCCTTCGCTACTCTCTTACATGTACCAGACAGTCTGTGTGTGTGCTTTCCCTAACAGCCCCACCCATGTCCAGTAGGCAGCTCTACACAGCTAGCCTGCACCTGCTCTGTTTAGTCATCATTATAGCTCCACTGCTCTCCCTGCTTTCTCTAATGCATGTCACCTGCATGAGGGTGTCACCACTGGCAAAGCAAGGGTTAACTCTAGTTTGTCCAGGCACCTGTGTGTGTGTGTGTGTGTGTGTGTGTGTGTGTGTGTGTGTGTGTGTGTGTGTGTGTGTGTGTGTGTGTGTGTGTGTGTGTGTGTGTGTGTGTGTGTGTGTGTGTGTGTGTGTGTGTGTGTTGTGTATCTGTGTGTGTGTGTCTGTGTGTGTCTGTGTGTCTGTACGTGTTCTTGTCTGTGTCTGTGTGTATATATGTGTGTGTGTTTATCCGTGTATCCCTGGCTGTGGCTATGTGTATGTAAAGGAGAAATTTGCCTGTCCTTGCCTAAGTGAATGGCTAGGATTAAGCTGACAGCCCACCTTAGTGATGGCGAAATAATTGGTTGTTCAGCTCTGTCCTTGTCAGAGCGCTGACAGTTCTGCAGATGTCCTGTGCGGTTCTCCAAAGGTTAGGCTCAGCTGGGGCCGTCGTTCATTAATCATTCTGCTCTGACAGTGCTCCGAGCAGCCCGCAGCTGCCACCCCGTCCCCCTCAATTTCTGTCACTGCCCCCCCCCCCACACCAAGTCTCTCAAGACATACACACAAACATACACACAAACAAGCAGGACTATGCTTAGACCCTATATGCATGAAAAGGATTAAACGTAAGGATGTATAGCTACATGAAGTCGCATGCATTTATACACAGGCAGGACTGTTAGCCTATACAGGCAGGACTGTTAGCCTATACCAGCAGGACTGTTAGTCTATACCAGCAGGACTGTTAGCCTATACAGGCAGGACTGTTAGCCTACATGGGCTGGACAAGTGTTGAAGCAGGAAGGCAGACGAAATGTAAACATGCACATTCAAGTGCACATGATCAGCAAATGATCTAATTAACTTTTTTATGAAGCTCATGTGTTATCTGCGTTGAATAATGGGCCGTTGTTGTGCACACAATTTGAAACACTACTTACAAAACAAAATGTCTTCCTCTCCATTACTAGGGGTCTGCCGACATGACCATACTCGTAATCGTATCCGTAAATTGACAGATGATAGTCGGACCAGATGATAGTCGGACCGGACGTTTTAATATGACTAAGTAGATGTTGGTAAAATAGGCTACCTATCTCCTTGCACGTTTATAGACCAAACAAGCTGCAGATTAAGAGCAGCGGAAGGGTGTGTGTGTGTGTGTGTGTCTGACCTGTGTCTGTTTGTCCTTAACTTGCAGCGGGCAAACAAGTTTGCTATCAGTCAGAATGTGCGTCAGACGTTTCATATTTTTCCCTACCCTTGCCCCGCTTGTTAGATATTATGCACATTGATAGCTTGATAGCAAACAGCCTTGCCATTTGATTTATCATAGTAGCAGGCTAACAAGAGGCAGCAGCAATCTGAATGATCAGACCGAAACAGAGAAGTGAATATCCAATCAGAGGAGCAGGATCAACGTACAGCCCACCCTTCTCTTTACAGACAGGCAAACTAGCCAGTCGAGTTTAGACCATGTAGCACCACACCTGACTGACATGAGAAAATGAGTGCTCCCACCCGAACATTTCTTTTTTTTCAGATCACGGATAATTACAAGAAATATCCAGGAAATATATCCGTTACAATACTCATTTTGTCCGAGTATTTGGCCACCTCTACCCACTATGTCAAATTTAACACTTCATGAGTCTATTAATCCCAGTGCAGAACCTCTGTGGACAATTAACCAAATGATTTATGATGGCTAATGGCTAACCTGAGTAAAGATTATACTGTATGGTGCAATTGCACTCTGGGAGGCTAAGCTACAATCTCATAGTTTATTAAATATAGATATTGACCATATGGTGTCGATAAACAAGATGCGAACTTAGATGTTCAAACACAGAGCCATTTTAGAATGTATCTCATTTGCAAAATCTCAGTATAGGTTCATAGACACTGTCACAAATTACCTCTCAGATGACCCAACCCTAGTCATCATCATTTTGACCAAGTCAGCATAATTTCCCCACACCCCTCTCTACATCCTGCTTTTCATCCATCTAATCTATCTTTGCTTCAACTTAGTTTTGCTCTCTCTTCTTACCCCTATCCCCTCCACCTCGCCCTCTCCCACCCCTGTAACCTCCCTCCTCCACTCCTCCACCCTTCCATCTCTCTCAGGGGTGGTGTTCATCAAAGCCTGCAAGGGAACGAAGGGAACAAGGGAAGGAAGGGATGAAGGGAGAGGTGTAGATTGGGCACTAAGTGCTGTGAGGAGCTGAGATAAATCCTCCATTATGGCCTATCTGCTCCACTCTGGGCCTGATTAATGGCCGGTACTGAGCAGTGTGTTGTGAGCCACGTGGCAGAAGCCCCTGAGAGGGTCTCTCTGTCTGCAGTGTGGCCTCTGGCCCCCACTGGCCCCTGACTGCCACGTGGCAGAAGCCCCTGAGAGGGTCTCTCTGTCTGCAGTGTGGCCCTCTGGCCCCCACTGGCCCCTGACCACCACCACAGCACGAGGTACTGACAGATGTCCTCCACAGTCAATGGACTCCCCAGGAAATAGACAAGCTGGATGTGTAGACCAAATAGATCCTTAATGAATGATTGAGAACCCTTGTAAAGCCTTATGTTGAAGGTCAGGAGTTCTTTATGGGTGTGTGATGTGACCAGGGAACACTCTTGGCCCTTGTTAATTAAAGACTATCTGCTTGAAGTGTCATGAGTCTGTTTCTATACAGACATCATTGAAAGAGTTCTTAAGCTCTGTTTAATTGTGTGTTGTGCTCTCATAATAAAATTATGGACCCTATTGCTGTTTTTTTTTCTCAAAAAAGAACCACAGCAACAATAAGCATCAGAGATTATGCAAGTAGAGTGCTTTGGGTATTTTGGGATACTGAGCAGAGGAGCAGAGAAGATCAAATCAATACACGACCAGTAGCGGTGCGTGGATAAAATCACTGAGGAAGCCAAGCCAAGCCAGTAAAAAAGCCATTTTACAACCTATGTTGTGATAATTGCGTTGTTTGCTCTATAACCCATTTGTTCATTACGCCACCGTGATATACAATAAGGCCGTGACAGTCGCACAGTGGCGGAATAAATTCAACTACACATACGTTTGTTTCATCACAAAACCGGAGAGCAACATCTGTCCAGTGAAGTCCACAAAGGAAATATTGCATGTAACAAACAGTTATATCACCTGCTGCAGGGTCAAGCAAGTTAATGTTTTCAACAGTTTACTAAAAAACTACTGCTTTAGAACCACGGAGTTACCAGCACAAAGACAACAGGAGCACTGCCTCCGCTATTCCAGCACCATTTCAACTTAAACATTTAAACACCATCAAATCAACAAGGCTATACAGTGCATTCGGAAAGTATTCAGACCCCTTGACTGTTACAGCCTTATTCTAGAATGGATTAAATTGTTTTTTTTTTCCTCATCAATCTACACACAATACCCAATAAAGACAAAACAAAAACAGGTTTTTAGAAATGTTATCTGAAATATTACATTTACATAAGTATTCAGACCCTTTACTCAGAACTTTCTTGAAGCACCTTTGGCAGTGATTACAGCCTATGGGGTATTGTGGGGTATTGTGTGTAGATTGATGAGGGGAAAAAAATAATAAAAATTTACAAATTAATTAATCCTACTAGTTGAACGCCAATGCCATCCTCCTCTCTTCATGTTGGCAAAACGGTCTATGGCTCTGTCATACAGTACACTTTTAGTTTTTGTTGTCATAGGCTACCTAGCTAAAATGCTTGCTAATAGCCTAAGTTCCTCGCATGGGCAACAATGAACCAGCTAAGTTAGCTAGCTAGTTAACGTGAGCCTACTAGGGTACATCTAGGCTACATATTGAACTTCAATCATCTCAGGCCAGTGGCACAACATATTCATTTATGGTTATATCAGAATCGCCGTCATAATCATTGGCCTGTACAGAGAGAATTAAGTCCAAATCACAAGTCCAAATCCTCATCTCCATCCATGGCTTAGGAAAGGGCTGATTTAGCTACTGCAGGACATCAACACAAGCTGACCAGAAACAGACACGTTTTTCTGAAAATTACATTTTGCTTAGTAAGTGATTTCATTGGTCTGAAGCCAAATCCAAACTGGCCTCAGCTCAACGCTGATTGGCTAATTCTTTTATATATTTTTTTATCAAGGGAGGTCAAATTCTTGCTGGCATTAATCAATCAAATGCTATGGCGGCAACATGTTATACTCTTTTGGTCCAGACACCATCAGATACATTGTCTACACATACTGAGACAGAGGGGCACTGTTTCCTTCGCTCGGATGATTTCTCTGTTCATCTTTTTGCTAATGCCCAAATAAATACTAGCTTTAATGCTAGCTGTTTGCAATGTATAGCTAAAGCACCTTTACCTATAAGCCTATAGTATGTGATGATGTTCCATCTTATACAACATACATTGTAACCCTGCAGATTAATAGATTAGCATGCTAACCACTATTTGACTGTTTATCTCTGTTTCACTTTTACATTATTGTAAATTGTTTCCCTATGAAATGTGTAAAAAGTGAATGATAACATATGTTTTCATATAAAATAGTGTTTGGGGGCACAATCATTGACTCACGTGTTGTGCTAGAAAAATATGTTTACTTTTAGCATGGTATTAGCACAGAGGAGGCTGGTGACAGGATACATAGGAGGACGGGCTCATTTTAATGGCTGGAATGGAATAAATTGAACGGTATCAAACATATCAAACATATGGAAGCCACATGTTTGACTCAGTACCATTTATTCCATTCCAGCCATTACAATGAGCCATCCTCCTATAGCTCCTCCCACCAGCCTCCACTGTTTAGCATGCTAGGGGCTGTGGAAGACAGTGGAGGACCACATGCTCCCCAAGCTAATGAAATACTGCTATCACCACGGCAGCCTGCAGGGCAACCTCACTAGCATGTTTCCAACATGTTTTCAACTTTCAAGGGAGCGTAAGCCACAGATGCAGGCTAGCGAGCTAGCTAATAGTTCATTCTCATTTAGGCTAACTCCAATTTTAGGATGTCCAGCCTAACACTTACCATTCACTCCACCTTTGTATCTCTTCAAATTCTTCTACTGGTTTCCCTGGAGCAGACAGAGCTTAGGGGGGACTGGGGATAATTGTAACACAGGACATTTTTAACACTTGCAATATCTCCAAGCAGAAACAAGCTAGAGTGGTATAACTCACTCTGCACATTTTCCATTACAGCCCTATTTATTGACCTTCCACCTCTAAGAACTACATCTGTCTACATTTAGAATAGCAATTCTGTCCCCAGAACCAACCTGGGCTATGTACTGACATCAACCGTGGGGGAGGGGTTGAGGGTTTTAGGTTGTAGTCAGGTGGGCGGGGAGCCCTGTTCTGTTGTGCAACTCAGATGAAATTCCCTCTCTTGTTCAGTCAAAACAGCACTTTTCCCAGGAGACTAGCTAGCTACAATATACAGACAAAACACGACATGGAAACAAATAGCTGGCAGGATAAATGAAGATATAAGAAGAGGAGGTGAGATGTAAAGTGAAGTTTGGGGTGCAGTAGTAACCGAATGCACATGAGGAAGTGAAGGGACTCAATCAAAGCATGACATGAGGCAACGCTGGAAGTAGTTACCATACATAGGCTACAATATAAATATTCTATATCACATGACTATGCCAATGGATATTTATTCAGAAAATGGTCCTAATGAACGGTGGTCATTCATGTATGATAACCTGCATTACTATAACCTGTAACCTGTTTACCATCTATAGTAAACCCTACATCCATTGTAGTCCATCAGTCACTACAGAAAGCCAATATATATTTTTAAAAACACTCTCCAGGTGCAAGGACTGGAGGAACTGGAAGACATATCACCCCTACTGATAATAAGCATGCAAAAATGACAGATTCTTTGCCATTCAAAGTGAAACATAGCAGGGAGTTTCTTTGATTTCTCCCTCAGAGATTACCTATGTATCATAAGTGTATGTAGATCATTCGGATGCAGTCACACCCCCTTGTGACTCTTCTACCAGCATATAGTGAGAACACTGGGGGAGGCTCGGCTCACATGACTGGCCCTAGTCACATGACGGGGTCCGCCGAGGATCTCATCAGCCTGTATGTAGATGTGTGTGCTGAGTGAGTGATTGCCCAAAGCTGGAAATTGGTGTAGAGGGCTTCACGGGGGAATTGGAGGGACGAGTTCTCAGGCGCGCACACACATACACACACAGGCTCATACACACACAGACAGGCGAACGAGCAAGCACACAAACACATACACACCATATCCATATATGCACATACACACACACACCAACCTGGCATGATTAAGGTTCTATGCAGAGGGGTTTTTGAGTGCTTCTGTGCTGCGGCTCCTTGTTTTCCCCACTGAATATATGAGGCATTGTCAGAGTATTCTCCAATGAGGATGAAACCATCATTTTAAATGCAAGATCAGCTGTAATTATATTGTAATATCAAATGTGAAATATACTGTAATATAATTTTTTGGGAATATCCCTACTACAGAATTATAAATAATATATTCCAAAGCATACCCTCACTATTTCATTTAGCACTCCATCATTGTCCAGCTAGTTGTAATTAATGGAGATTTAAAAAGGCTAATGTTGTTCGTTTTTCAACAACATCTCTATCTTACCTTAATTAGCCACTGGTCTCTAATCAATCTCTGATCAATCAATGATTCTGATCAGGTGAGATTATGGGTATTGTAGAGATATCAATGCTGTGACGGATGATTGATAATACAACCACAGCAATCGATCATGGCGGATGGAGCTGATAAGAATCCTACTCGTTTACAGCCTATTGCTTCGATTGCATTACCCACAGCATCAATGAATGAATGAATATCAACACTCTACATGAATATTACATTTACATTTACATTTACGTCATTTAGCAGACGCTATTATCCAGAGCGACTTACAAATTGGTGCATTCACCTCATGATAGCCAGTGGGACAACCACTTTACAATTAATTTTTTGATATTTTTCTAATTTTTTAATTTTTAATTTTTAGAGTATATTTTTAATTTTCATTCAATATCAACACTCTAAAGATGGGTTTGATTCGTATATGTTTGTGTTTAGTTAGTGTTGGACTGTTGTTTATCTTTAGGAAGCCTAAATGTTTAAGTTAAAACCAGGTAATTATTTAAGATCTATTAGCTATACTTTAGGGATGGATAGAGCAGGGATGGACAGCGTAGGTGTGGGTAGAGTAGGGATGGATAGAGTAACTAATATCTTAGGGTAAAATCAGGTATGTCTATAGGATGTGTGTCATAAAGATGGAAAGGTTAACACGTTTAGGATAAAATCATGTAAATCATTCAAATAAAATAAAATAAAATCATATTTGCCACATGCGCCGAATACAACAGGTATTGTACAGTGAAATGCTTACTTACAAGCGCTTAACGAACAAAGCAGTTTTAAGAAAATAAAAAAAGTGTTAAGTTAAAAATAGATAAGTAAAAAATAAAAATAGTTAATAATTAAAGAGCAGCAGTAAAATAAAATAACAGTAGGGAGGCTATATACAGGGGGCACCGGTACAGAGTCAATGTGCGGGGGCACATTCAGAACCTTTAGTGCACCATGGGTAATATCAGGTGAATATGTCACTACAGTCCCAGATTTGTGTACACCTCTCAGACCGACCTCGCCACGTCCACACAGACAGTCACATCCCATGGCCATTCGGTACCGCGGTCCGCCGGGTCCCCCTCTCAGCAGATTAGGGGTGAGGGGGGTGATTTGTTACCCTTTTGGGAGGCTGTCTTGAATGCTCATTCCCCCTGCTGCATATTCTGCCACCCCCTCCCACCAACCCCCTCCACCCCCACTCCCCTTCTGCATTTGATGAATAGCCAGCCGCATGAAGGCAAGCAGCAGATCTCGCCACCAAGGTTACAGTAACCTGGGCTCGCATCTGGGGCTACCTGCCTCCAATTAGCACCGGAGAGAGGGAGCGAGGGAGAGGGGGAATGAGGGAGGAGAGGAGGGGGGGAGCAAGGCTAAGGAACAGACCAAGCATCCGCCTTCATGGGCACTAAATCTGCATGGCAATTACTCAGTGCGGCTCGCCAGCGCTTCGATTACTCCGCCCCCTCACCCCCTCCAGCAGGTTTATGTCTGGCTGCCTATCTTGTGTCACTGATCACCCGGCCCCACTCTGATTACTGGTTGAGGAGTGTTATGGATCGTTCTGAAGGACAGGGTGGACGCAACCCCCAAATTGATATTTTCTTCATTGTATTGCGGTTATAGCCTAGGTAGATGGGGCGGCTGTTGGAAATCGGAATATGGATTGGTTTGTTTGTCATCTGTTGATTACTGCGCTGGACCAAAATAAGGTTTATTGTACAGTCAAGTGATTTATCAATATTCCTTAAGATGTATATGTAGAAATAGAAAGAAATTATGGAAGGAGTAGAGCAGGGTTGCCCAACCCTGTTCCTGGAGAGCTACCCTCCTGTAGGTTTTCACTCCAACCCCAGGTGTTACTAACCTGATTCATATTATCAACCTGCTAATTATTAGAATCAGGTGTGGTAGATTAGGGTTGGAGCAAAAACCTACAGGACAGTGGCTCTCCAGGAACAGGGTTGGGCAACCCTGGAGTAGAGCAATTAGAAGAAATGAAGAGTGCAGAGGAAATTCTCAGTACTACAATTTACAATATACAGTACAGTATGTAAATAATGTATGTGGAACCACAATGTATGACACAGTACACTGTGTACAATTATACTATATAATACTGTACAGGGGCGCAACTTTGGTTTTAGAAGTGGAGGGGACATTATTATTATTTATTTTTTAGTTGGATAAGCACTCCAAACAGCCTCCTCGACCGCTCGGAGGCGTCCGCATGGTCCTAAAGCACACCGTTGCCTCCTTTTGTTTCACATTCCAATGATAAAATGGGGGGGGACAAAAATGCCATTTCAGAATGTGGGGGGGACATGTCCCCCCCCTGTCCCCGTCCCCGTCCCCAGTGAAAGTTGCACCAGTGATACTGTATATAGAATAGTTGAGGAACTAACCTGCTATTTGACCTGTACTGTTGTTGCATGGCAAACAGAATCAGAACCAGACAGACCCTGGCACAGGACTGGTGCCCACATTTCTCATGCCCTGCTGTGACCACCCTCTCCTTCTCCAACAGCAATGACGGGGGCCAAAACACTCCCTCCACCCCCTCCATCCCTCCCATCCACCCCAACCTACTTTCTAGACAGACCCCAGTCTACGCTCTCTATTTTCTCACCACCAACTCCCCTCTTCCCTCCCTCTCGTCACAAGTGGCCAGTACACAATCACATACAAAAAAATATGATCAATATCGAGAAAGGGGAAAGTAGAAAGTGGGAAAAAAGTCTAACTCTGACACTATCTCAGGCTCCTGCTTTTGTGGGCTTCTCAGTTGCTTTAGTTTAGCACACAAAGGCAAAACACAGCACTTTTCTTTCTCCTCTGGAGACAGTGGCTTTGGGTTTTCATCCGAGTCCAAATCCACTAGAAACCGTTGCCTGTGCCAGCTTGTAGACACTGAAGTACAAGAGGGGCACTTCACTTTACAGATCACAATTAAACAAAGGCTTTAGTCCCTCATATTGTGCCAAGAATGGTAACAATTGTGTTCAGACAAGTGAATGCGATATACAGTGCCAAAGATGGACTCGGTGGAGGGGTGATTTGAGTGACTCACCGGTCAATGGGCGTCTGTTTTTCCAAACAGAGTATGGAACAATCCAACAATGGGTTTCAACGTCGACCTTAACACATTTGTAGGCCTACCACCTGTAGAAGCCACACACAACCAGAGGTATTGACTGACAACATATCCCAGAGGTCACACTCAGGGTTGGGTAGGTGACTTTGTAAATGCAATCCGTTACAGTTACTAGTTACTTGTCCAAAATTGTAATAAGTAACGTAATTTTTGGATTACCCAAACTCAGTAATGTAATCTGATTACAAACTTAAACTTGCAACTTTTTTCAATGCTGAATTGAATGTCATTGAGAGAACAGAAAGGTGTCATAACGTATTTATTAGCAATAATCATTTCTGAATTGAAAAGTAATCCATTAAGTAATAATTTAGTTTTCAAAAGTATCTGTAATCGAATTACAATATTTTAGCTGGTAATGTAAGAGATTACATGTAATCAGTTACTACCCAATCGTGGTCACACTATATATGGCTACTGTTTTGTGAGCTCCCACTACATTGTAGATCCAAAGCTCTCAACCAGCAGGTCAAGGCCTTCAAGACCTGAGGTGAAGGCCCACCTGCCCACCTATCCGCCTACACCCCCCTCCTGCTCCTCCGTCTCATATTTATTCCTGCATGTTGGGTGGTGTGTGTGTGTGTCCTTGTCTATTTCTGTGTCTGTGTATGTGTGTGTGTTTGCATCCATCCTCTGCTATGCTCAGTCTCGGGGCCCTTGGCTGCCCACCACTGGCGCTAATTGCTTCTGACATTGTTTGGCCTCTTGCCGCTCAGTTTGGGACAAACCCCTCATTCATGCGGTGTGGACAGCTCGTTAGGCCCGCTCCCCCGCTCCCTCCGACCTCCTTAATTAACTAGTAAGGAGCTGCTGGGAAATTTGCACACAAAGGCCCGGTGTCTGGCCTCCCCTCCTCCCCTCCTCCCCTCCTCCCCATCTCTTCCCCCATCCCCCCAATCATCAGCCTCCCTCGCTTTCTCATCGCCATCCCACACTCCGACACACAGGTCCGGCAAATGGGGAAAGCATTTACCAAAGAAAACAAAGAGGGAAAAAAATGGCTCGCTGTACACACCTCCCTCCCTCCCTCCCTCCCTCCCTCCCTCCCTCCCACCCTCTCAGCTTCGTCCCCCTCCACTCTCTCTCTCTTTTTTCCTGCCGCCCCTGAATTAACAGTAGACCTCATTAGAGAGACTTGTTTGGACTCTCTCGGTCTCTCTCTCTCTCTCTCTCTCTCTCTCTCTCTCTCTTTCTCTCTCTCTCTCTCTCTCTCTCTCTCAATTTCAATTTCAATTTAAGGGCTTTATTGGCATGGGAAACGTATGTTAACATTGCCAAAGCAAGTGAAGTAGATAGTAAACAAAAGTGAAATAAACAATAAATATTAACAGTAAACATTACACTCAAGTGTCAAAAGAATAAAGACATTTCAAATGTCATATTATGTATATATACAGTGTTGTAACAATGTGCAAATAGTTAAAGTACAAATGGGAAAATAAATAAACATAAATGTGGGTTGTATTTACAATGGTGTTTGTTCTTCACTGGTTACCCTTTTCTTGTGGCAACAGGTCACAAATCTTGCAGCTGTGATGGCACACTGTGGTTTTTCACCCAGTAGATAAGAAAGTTTATCAAAATTGGGTTTGTTTTCAAATTCTTTGTGGATCGCTGTAATCTGAGGGAAATATGTGTCTCTAATATGGTCATACATTTGGCAGGAGGTTAGGAAGTGCAGCTCAGTTTCCACCTCATTTTGTGGGCAGTGTGCACATAGCCTGTCTTCTCTTGAGAGCCAGGTCTGCCTACGGCGGCTTTTCTCAATAGCAAGGCTTTGCTCACTGAGTCTGTACATAGTCAAAGCTTTCCTTATGTTTGGGTCAGTCACAGTGGTCAGGTATTCTGCCACTGTGTACTCTCTGTTTAGGCCCAAATATCATTCTAGTTTGTAATGTGTCAAGTAATTATCTTTTTGTTTTCTCATGATTTGGTTGGGTCTAATTGTGTTGTTGTTGTTGTTGTTGTTGTTGTCCTGGGGCTGTGTGGGGTCTGTTTGTGTTTGTGAACAGAGCCCCAGGACCAGCTTACTTAGGGGACTCTTCTCCAAGTTCATCTCTCTGTAGGTGATGGCTTTGTTATGGAAGGTTTGGGAATCGCTTCCTTTTAAGTGGTTATAGAATTTAACGGCTCTTTTCTGGATTTTGATAATTAGCGGGTATTGGCCTAATTCTGCTCTGCATGCATTATTTGGTGTTTTACGTTGTACACGGAGGATGTTTTTGCAGAATTCTGCATGCAGAGTCTCAATTTGGTGTTTGTCCCATTTTGTGAATTCTTGGTTGGTGAGCGGACCCTCTCTCTCTCTCTCTCTCTCTCTCTCTCTCTCTCTCTCTCTCTCTCTCTCTCTCTCTCTCTCTCTCTCTCTCTCTCTCTCTCTCTCTCTCTCTCTCTCTCTCTCTCTCTCTCTCTCTCTCTCTCTCTCTCTCTCTCTCTCTCTCTCTCCTCTCTTTCACTTTTTTGTTCACTCCTCACCCTTCTTGCTCTTGTCCACTTCCCCCTTTTCCCTCTCTTGCCTTCATTGGGCTTCTTTCTGTTGTTCTTTGTACCCTGGTGGAGGGTTGGTGGAGGGCTCCCTAAAGGCAGTTAGCTGCCCCAGTGGAGACAAGGGCCCTCCAAAGGGGCCTGCTGAAGAATGTGCCAGGCGAAGAAGTGTAAACAGGTGGAGCCCGTCCATTGTGTGGGTCCCCTCTCCGCATCTCCCACACACCACCTCACGCACACGTACACACACACTTCCCCCTCTCAACTGCATTCCTCCATCACCGCCCACCATTCCACTGCTTGTGGGCTTTTTGTTTCTGTTTTGTTTTGTGTGTATTTTGTTCGGGGCTCGTTCTAAAACGGGACCCTTTGTGCTGTTGTTGGGCCACAAGCCTTCACAACGGCCTCCCTCGCCTCTCCAGGGTGCCTTTCACCGACGCTCTTTGTGACATCGTACACAGGGTGGGGTGGGGTGGGGTGGGGTGGGGTGGGGGAGTGGAGGGGGTGTTTGGAGTTCCACAGGATCCATATCACAGCCTGGCCCCCCACGTAACCGCACACACTTTTTTATACACCCCATACCCCCCCACCCCCACTACCTTCCTTTCGTTCTCAGGTTTTCCTTAGTCATTACAACATCGATCGGGAGTGAATGTGTTTTGATCAATATTCTATCAGTGCATTACTATAACTATAGTATTTGAGGAAACAGTCATATATTATGGACGATAGAAGGAAAATAGCATTGATTTGAACAAACATTGTCACATAGTTATGTACACAAGTAATAATGTGCGGCCCCTCGTTGTTTTGTCATTGTGTTATTACTGGTGCATGAATACATTAATCAAGGAAGAATGAGGACTTAGTTCTGAACTAGTTCAAAGCATTTGTGTTTGTTCCTTGCTGCATGTATGTCTGCTGTTGGTCTCAGGCCATGTGTTGACATTAAACTATGAGAATGTGCCTGTGTGTGGTTGTGTTTGTATGTATGGGAGTGTGTATATGGGTCAATATTTGCCTGTCTAGCTGTGTATGTGAGTGTGCGTAAGTTTGTGTTAGGGAAGGTATCAGTGACATATAGATGATGGAATCCTTCGCAGGAGAGAGAGAGGGGGGGAAGAACGACAAGGAGAGAAAAGAAAGAGAGAAACTTCTGTTCGCCTGGGGAGTACTCTGCGACCCATCTGTTGAAATCGCTCCACATATTGTGACCTAGTTAAAGAGGAAAAACGTCCCTTTCATAGGTAGCTAGGACTACTGCCATGTCTAGGCGTTTGACACTTATCCATTTGTTTTGTTGGTCTAGTTGTCTCGAAATAGCGGACTTTTGCATAATTTCTACCCTTACATATGTATGATGATAAGATACTAATGAATGAAGGGTTAAAACAAACCACCACCATTGCCAATGTGCCTCTCCTTAAGTATTAATTAAAAGACGAGCTCTGTATTCAACACCATCCAACACTCGCTAACCTGGTTTGCTTTGCTGTATCTCCCCCTTATTCAAGACATCACTTTTCTTTTTGTTTTATTGTCTTTCTTGTACCCCAAGGACTTCCATCTTTTTGTGAAGGAAGAAGGAAGAAGGGGGTGGGTGATGTGGAGAGGAGGGGGTGAGGGGGTGAGGAGGGGCTTGAGACAGCGATATCTCTCACGTTCATAAAGAGGCAGAATTGGTTCTGAGGGTCTTTCAGGGCAACCTGACCTTGGGAGGAGAACCAGGGAAGACTCTACGGTTGCATCCCAAATGGCCCCATATTTCCTATAAAGTGCACTACTTTTGACAAGAGCCCTATGGGCCCTGGTTAAAGGTAGTACCCTTTAAAGGGAATAGGGTGCCATTTGGGACACAGTCTACCTCCATGGACCAGGAGGGGTTAAGTGGGGCCTGCCCAACACACACACACACACAGACAGACATACATGCACGCACACACACAGACACACACGCACGCACGCATACATATACACACACAGACACACAGACACGGGTGACAAGGGGCTCCTTTTGTGCACCTCTCTGACAATATTATGCTAGGCCAAATGAAAATTAATTTGGCTTTTTTGCCTGGAAGTGCTCTTCTTGGCCATCTCCAGCCCACTTGAGCTCAGGTTTGGAGTGGCGAATGGGGTTCTCCTCACTTCCCTCACCCGCTCATTGTCTCCCCTGCCTGCCTCCCAAAATGAGGCCCCTGGGTCTCCCTGCATCACCGGGGGGAACCTTTTGGAGATTTTGCTGTCCACCATTTTGTCCTTTCTGTTCCTAGCCAGCCTGCAAAGATACGCATATTGCACAGTCATCTGACTCAAACCAGTGACATATACACAGATAAAAATATTGAAAACATTCACAAGATTCATAGAATGAGAACTGTACACAATGATACAAATATGATGGAGAGAAAAGGCCTGGTAAGAAATAAATCCATCTTTCCATCAAAGCCCTTTCAGAGTACCACATACTGTACGTCCTCTAAGGCAATAGGAGTGCTAATCTAGGATTAGTTTTCTCTTTTAGATCATAATGAATACAGTTACGTGGACATGCAAGGAGGGCCTGATTCTAGATCAGCACTCCTACTCTGAGACGTATTGTGAGTACGGGCCCTGATCTTGGTAGCCCTTTAAGATCATTATAACAATTAGGACCTGTGACCTGCACTCCACTCCTCCACTCCCCTTGAATCAGAGAGAGCTTTGCAGGGGCCAAACGGAGGTGTCACCTCCAAACGTAGTCGTCACCTCCAAGTGAGGAAGTACACAAGACGTGGGCCATAATCACAGTGCCCTATCCCTGCTCCTCTTTGTCAAGCCGCCACATAGCCCGCATAAAATGTTAAGTGCGAATGTGATTATCGCTGGGCATTCATTTTTAATGGGCTTTGCCTCTATGTGTTTTAGCATGCGGAAAAGACCCGGCAATCGGCTGACTCTGCCCATTTTCTGCTGAGCGGGCATATATTTATCGCATGTATTTATGCGCAGCTTATTTCTTCTTCTCCATGCCAACCCTATTTTTCTTCATCCTCCTCATTTCCCTCCCATCTTTCATCCCTCCTTCATTCCAGAATGGTGGGAGTAGAGCGAGTCAGTGCCCTCTGAGGCCTCTCCACCCAGTAGGGTCAGCTATGCTGGGGCGTCGGACCAGCCAAGCCACTGCTGCACTGACCTTTCTCTAGTCTGAGGATAGTACTTGTGGAAGAGCAGAAGAGCAGAATCTTCATAAAATAAATCAAATTAACTGGTGTAATTAACATATTGTTAATTTGTGCATAAAGTGCTTATAAATTGTGTTAATTGCTAATCCAGAAACTGAGTTGTATTTTCTCTAATCTAATCTATTCTGTTCTATTATTTTCTATACTATTCTACATTATATAACAGCAATCTCCTACATTGACTACAACTGTTTAAATCTATTAAGACTACAGGCTACTCAAGCCTGACTTAAGAAAGGAGCCTGATAGAAGAAAGTAGACAGTCTGACAGTACAGTAGGCCTACATGCTTGCTTCCATTCTTATAAAAGGCTCTTAATAATACACTGATGAAAAAAGAAAACCAAAGAGATAAGACTTTAAAATTAAAATAGCTATATAGGCACACAGTCCAGTATACGGAAATCAATAACCCATTATTAGCTGAGCAGGGCCAAGAGCAGAGATATGTGAAGCTAAATACATATATATTCATAATAACAATATTGAGATGTATAAATAAAGGGAAAAAGGAAGGAAAAGGGGGGAGTAAATTCCAACTGGCTTTATTAGCTGCTAGTCTTCCTCCTGCCAATATGTGCCTTGACTCCGCTGCCCAAAACGGTAACTGTCCAATGCCAGATCAAATTAGAGAGACTGACAGGCAATAAGAAATTGGTAAAGGTAAACGCGTTTCCTCTCCCTTAGCCGAGAATCCGGAGTCCTTTACATATTAGAGGGGGGAGGCAGAAGCTAAGGGAAGTCCTGATAAAGTTTTTATTAAAGCCATGTGCATTTTCTCCCCTTTCCCCCCTAGATCCTGATAAGGCCTGACAATGACACAGGCATCCCAAGGACACATAAATGGCGTCACTGTCACTCTGTTTGCCACTCAGTGGAAGCTGCTGTGGCCACAACACTACCTCGGCTAGCAGCTAGCTAGCAGCCATGGACCAATGTATGCTAGCTATAGGTCTTTACAACAACAGATATGTTTGATCTGTTTTACATAAACAGGGAATTACATAGAAAGTTGATTTTACCTGGGCAAAAAACATATGTTTATGTATGATACTGTAAATAAATCTGGTTTATGTTTGTAAGTAAAATGCTTCTGCCTACAGTATGTTAAGTCCCTGGACAATGGTATGACAGCATAGTGTGTTATTCGGCTCTTTTCTTCAGTTCATTCTCACTTTTTCCCACTAATTCTGTTCCCTCGTTTCTCCATCCTCTGCCCTCTTCTCCACTCTCCCTCCATCCTCTCTTCTTCCACAGCTCCTCTCTCTCCTACTTTACCATCTGACTTTTAGCACTGGGGCCACACAGAGTGCACTGGTAGGCCTTTTCAGGGTGCCAAAACAAAAATCCACTCCACTTCCCAGATGCTGTTTGACTGTGCCTGCCTGCGAACGAACGCTGCCCAGTTTATTTTCAAATGAATAGCTGGGAAAAAAAAAAAAAAAAGCCTTTTAGCTGCAGATGTGAGGAGAGGAGGCCCCCCAGTTTCTACAATCTCTTCTCGCTACTTCTCAGCGGGTCCATCTTTCTCTCGCTCTTTGAACTGCGCATGGGGCCCGGTGCCATTGTGAGGCGTGCCTTCTTCCTCCTCTTCCTCTGTGGGTTTTGTCTCTCCGTTTCTCAGTCCCATTGAGAACTCCAGCCCTTTTGCTGTTGGCTCCTTTGTAGCTTTGAGAATAGCCTTCATCTGCTTGTTCTCTCTCCACTCCTCTTTCTCCCTCTTCTCTCCCTCCGGAGGACAGGAAGCAAATGCAAACAAGGCCCAAACATCCGGCCCACCTGAGCTCATTACTGTTTAATTTTTCTCTCTTTCTCTTTTTCCCTCTCTCCCACACGCTCCGTCGCTACCTTTTCCACAGACCCCCGTCTGTGAGCCTGCTGGTACATCACACACTGAACACGTTGGCACGCTGAACCTCACAGTGGAAGTTGTCCATCACAATAAAAGTGTTTTCATATTGCGCCTCTATGTTGTCGTATTGACGAAACCAAACCAGTACTGTAATATGATCGTAAAGTACACAAGCAGGCAGTGCAGTGGATCGTTTGGCGAAGGAAAATATGCATTACATGGACTATGACAGCGTAAACTCCTCAGACAACTTCCTTTGGCATCTGTTTTCTTATAGATGATGTCCATCATCATTTGAATGTGTGGATGTGTACCAGACATCCAGTGCTCCACTGTGACATAGTCTGTTGTTGTTGCTGATCTGCTAACCCAGCTAAATGAAAGCATTAGCCTTTAAACAAAAGGGAATACACATGAACATTAATTGCAAGTGTTGCAAAGCATTACAAAGTACAGTCATATGAATGGGGAAAATAATAGTGATCGATGGTGCCAATGAGATAAAGGAAGAAGGGAAGTGAGAACATGTACAAACAGACCTCCATCATCTACAGTCTACAGCAGAGGGAAATAGATGAGACATGGGCTCAGTCTGAGAATGACTGGAGGGAGGGAGAGAGAGAGAGAGAGAGAGAGAGAGAGAGAGAGAGAGAGAGAGAGAGAGAGAGAGAGAGAGAGAGAGAGAGAGAGAGAGAGAGAGAGAGAGAGAGAGAGAGAGAGAGAGAGAGAGAGAGAGAGAGAGAGAGAGAGAGAGAGAGAGAGAGAGAGAGAGAGAGAGAGAGAGAGAGAGAGAGAGAGAGACATGGAGCTCTCTGCCAGGCTAAATCCCTGTTGTGTTGGCACAGCCATGCCAACCCGCCAACCCTGCCCGGGCCCCTCTGAGGACAGCGAGGAGCGTGTGTGTGCCTGTGTTGTGCCGCGGGACACATCCTCAGCCTGGCATGACCCCCACAGCCCTGGCATGGTGGCAGGCAGCACTAGCGTATGGGACAGTGCCCGCACCCGCCCCAGGGGTCAGGGTAAGAGGGCACGCTGCCTGGTGAAGACACATGAAGGGAGTCTGGCTTCTGTCACGCTGCCCGCTGCCTGGGCAGGGCAGAGACGGAGGGAGGGAAAGGCCTGGCACAGAGCATCAGCAACTGGTTAAGTTGGCACTGGGGGCCACATAGCATTCTTTCACATGCCATCCCTGTGCATTCAGGGCTGGTGATGTTGGCACCAGCTCTAGCATGGCTTCTGTCATTGTTCCAGGCGGTCCCGGGTTCCCCGAACTGCAAATGAGTTTGGAATTTAGCTTGGCTCTGTTGTGGGGCAGCAGGCAGTCTGGACTGAGTGACCATGACTTCTAATAGAGGGCAGGACATAAGGGTCGAAGAGACTCTTTATCAAGGAGAGTATATACAGTAGAGACTGCAACATATAGACACACTGAGGAGTATTTAGTGGGAATACACACAGGAGCTTTTATGCTGTCAATCAACAACACCAATGCTACAACCAACACTTCTGGCTTCATTTCATTTAACAAAATAAAAGGACCTACACTTACATATGTTTATAACACTATCTATCCCATTCCACTCTTTCACAGTCACAGTCACACAGTCAGTAGTACACAGACCGACTCCGCCTACCTGCTTGTGTCTCCTCTTGCCTCTCTCTCCAGCTTTAAAAGGTAAGCACACTTCCGTCTGGGGGCATTAAATAAATAAAAGCAGCCGGCCGACAGGCTGGGGGTGGGGGTCGCCTCCCCGCTCCGAGGGGAGAAGGGAGGAAGGAAGGAAGGGGGGTGTTGGTACAGAGATGGATCACCGGCGCTTGTATCTTCTCCGCGGCCCATGCTGCCTTGCAGTGTGCCAGCAGCAGCCCATTTACATCACGGAGATTTAAACTGTCTGAGGCGATGGTGACAAGTCAAGGTGTTTCACTTTAATTACACCAGGCAAGGTCACCTCCTTCCTGGCTCGCCCTTGCAGTCGTACGCAAAGGAGGAGAGGAGGAGGGGCGAAGAGAAAGAGAAAGACGCGCCTGTATTTACATTCTCATTTTCAGGCGATGGCGGTGCCATTAATACACAGTGTGTGGCGGTGCACACACACGTACAGATGTAGGATATTCATTTGATCACACTGTTGCAAGAGAACTTTCCTGCAATGCACATTTTTCACTTCTAGTGTATTTGATGTTTAAAAACGCTTCTGAAGTTTGTAATTTCCACTTTAAAATGTCAGACTTTAAATTGACCAACCTCTACAAAAATGTCCATTCATTATAATCCACGTAATAATTCACATTTCCTGTTGCTGCAGGATTATTTTCATGCTGTAGCAAACTGGCTCAAATTAAGATCCTTAAATTAAGACACACACACGGCATGCATACACAGACACACACACACAGTAATGAAGACATATAGCAAAATATACACGAGTGCAAAGAGGAATTTACAAAAAATTATCTCATAAACACACCTATATACATACACACATAGTAAACTCATACAAATATTTAACACGTACACACACACAAACACACACATCCAAGCCAGTTTGTTGTAACTAATCCCAAGTGACAAAATAAATGGCACGGCATATGAGGGCTATTTCTATAATGGGCCATCCGCCATTGACGTGACATACTGTATTACAAAGCCTTAATATGACACCTATTGCTGCACAGTGCTCTCCTCTGCTGCTTGTCCCTGGCTGCGTCCCAAAAGGCACCCTTTGCCCTTTATAGTGCACTACTTTTGACCAGGGCTCTGGTCAAAAGTAGTGCACTATAAAGGGAATAGGGTGCCATTTGGCGGACACCCTCTGTCCCGGCCCGGGGCCATAGTGTTGTACAGTGGATCTGACAGGCAGGGGAGTTCACACAATAGTGCCTTAAAGGTGTGAGATAGCCCAGCCGACCAGCCGCCCAGCCATGAGAGGCCCACAGAGGGCTGCCAGAGATAGTGGCTACGCGGCTACACTACAGTCAGGCTAGGATGATCTGATGTGGGCTGGCAGACAGGTATTTGGGGGGTTTCCCCCCCTCTATCTTTCTCTCTTTCTCAATTATTGTGCTCGTTCAAGTAGAACTCTCTCTCCCTCTCTCTATACATCAGTCACAACAGCATGCCCCTCAGGTAAGTGTGAGCATGACATAGGGTGTTTCTCAATATACATACTACCGTGCTCTACACTCCCATGCAGTGCATTCTTCGAGGGCATTCTCTTGAGTACGTTCTTATTAGGACGAGAGTGTGGAGAATGCATACATTTTGCATTTGAGAAGCACTCCTGTGCTACTGCATTATCTTTGACCTTTTAAGGTAAATTGCGTCATCAACATATCGGCTGTTCATCTATGCTGGACTTTCCTGGATCACGACTACCCTCTGTAACTAATGTTATATGTTATATATCTGATTTTGTTTAATATTGCATCATTGTCAGTAAAACAATTGAGACTGTTAATCTGTTTGTGTTTTGTATTATTTAGCTAAGCTAGCTAACTTTAGCAAGAGACGACTCGTGTTTACAATTATATGCATTAGCTTGCAACACATTTAACATAATGTTAACATAGAACATAAGCATAGATAATGACCCTACTTGTCTACTAGCAAAATGTAACTTGCTAGTACAGTATCTTGCTATAGGTTATCCCTCGTCATGATCCATGGTTATTTAGCAAGCTGCCCAAGTTAGCTTGCTAGCTAAGCTATCACTCGTCATGATCCATGGCTACATGGGCTACTACACAGCCTGCAAGAACTCTGTCAACCCTGGGAAAAAATGCCAATATAACCTGGTATTATCTACGCTACAAATAAACATCCGGACGATACAGACCCAACAGCTATGAGGATATCCATCCGGAGGAGGGAAGCCAGTCGGCAGCAGCGGGAGGAAGTACTGAGAGCTGCTGTCAGTGTAGGTATTTCTTGTTGGTTTTCTCAATGACTACAGGTGATCAGTTGTGGTATGCTGATATTATCGCTCAGTCAGCACTGGTCGCCATCCTCTATAGATGTTATTTTTTGAAGTGAGAGGGCGGGGGTCGGGACCCGAGAATCTACCAATTCTTCGTGGCTAGCTAGCTAGCCAGTAAGCCCTATTGACTTGGGGTTGTGATCTACGCACACTATATATAGTGGGTATTGTAGGCAGGTCAACATGCCAAAATTAACATATCAAGATAAAATATTGTAGTCAGGCAACATATGAGATGTGAATGGGCAACATTTAATTCCAAAGTCAGAGTTTATTTTCTCTCGCTTCAGCCCAAATAATGGCCAACATTGCCTTCAAGAAATGTTGCGTCATTTTTTTACATGGTTGCGTCATATTTTTGTCCATCCTTTTCGTTGAAGCTTGCATTGATGCATGCTTTGAAATAAAATGGAGCACTGTAGTATGCGCATTGAGAAACACCCAGAGTGTGTGTATTTGTGCACATCCATGTTTCCTTGTACTAATGTCTAATTATTAAATTAAATAATTTACAAATATTTCTGAAATGTAACTTAAAACAATAAAATACTTTGTTTTAGTTGGGAGAAAACAGAATCGTGTTACATCAGGAAATCCTCTTAATATGGAAGACTAACCTCAGTTTGCATGTATTGAACACAGCTTGTTGTGCAGAGGCAGTTCCACAAAGGTTTGATGGCAAGCTGTCAGTTAAAAGCAGCAATACCTTTTCTTATCAGCATCACAGCTTTACCCGTGAAAAGTGCAGCCAAATTAAAAGGAACGAGAGGGAGAGCGAGACAGAGAGAGAGAGAGAGAGAGAGAGAGAGAGAGAGAGAGAGAGAGAGAGAGAGAGAGAGAGAGAGAGAGAGGGAAGTACCTTCAGGGGAAGTTATAAAAAAAGGGAGCAAGCTGGCTGCATTGGCAGCAGTTCAAAGGGGGTGGATCCCCTCGCCTCCCTGGGCCCAAATGGCAGTTGCTGGCACGACTGCTAAACATACAATGCCTCGTGGCAAAACTGTGTCTTTCATTGACAGATGAGAGGAGCGAGGGAAGGAGGGGAAGGAAGGAGGAGGGTAGCGCAAAACACTGCTATTCGCTCCTTTTTTTGGCAAATGAAAGAATTGACCCAAAAGAGGTGTTAGCCCTTAACCAACAGCCAGAGAGAAAGAGAGAGACAGAGAGAGAGAGAGTTCTCTCTGACAAAGCAGGTTGGTCATAGCCATTAGTGCTAGAAGCGTGATAGTGTGAAGATGTGAAGAATTGTGAAAGGGAACAGTCTGTATTGTTATAATTAGTGGAGCACAGAAGTACTCAGAGGGCAATGTTTCAAGGCATTAGGTTGAGTTATATTGTAGCCGTTAGATCCTCTGCTGTTTTAGTTGAATACCCAACCTGTTCACAGTCAGAGGGTAACCTATGACTAAACGCTACCATTGAATATTTTATAAGACTTATTTTTAGTTGTATTTTAGTCAAAAAATAATTTTCTAACCTATTCACATATGCTAAATAGACTGCATGAGGTCCTTAATTCAATCAATCCCAGCGGCTGAAATGCATGAATGTATGGATTAATTTACTCAAATAAAAAATGCTTACAGAATGAAATACATAGAAACTCAATGCTATCTTGTTGCTTGTGAGGAATATTATTCAACGTTTATCCTCAAAACGTTTAACAGCTTTTATTGAGTTAATATTGTCAATATCACAGTCAATATCTGCATACATGTTTATGAGGATTTATACCATTCACACTAGAATCTAGATGACATAGCAGAACATTCAGTAGCACCATGCACACACACACACACACCCCACTAAGCCCAGAGAAATGCTACGAGTAAAGGGACACGCATCAGTGACAGGAGTCACTGCTCTGTACTGTATATTGGCCACCTGAGAGCAGTATGATGCAGTACGGTGCCTTAGGAGGACAGGAGGGAACTAGCATGTACAGTATATCAGCTCTTAAAAACAGAAACACACACACAGGCACACAATCAAACATGCATACACACATACAGCGAAAAACACACACACACAAACACATACTGGCACACATGCATGTCACACAAGAAACACACACACACACAAACATGAATACAAAAGCACACATACACAGACACACTCTTCCTCACACACATTTAGACAACATACACACACACATAGCCTACATGTAAACAATGAAAAACACACTCTTGCCCCTGCTCATAGCAAAATGATTTACGCATACATACAGTATATAATCAGAAGCCTGAAGTAGCCCTGATCCCAGGTCTAGAGCAAGGCCAGGGAGATACTGCTGAAAGGTCAGGAGCTCTAAGCCCATCAGTAAGAGCTGTCCCATCAGCCCATACTGGCCCAGACCAACTGCAAGGGCCCAGGGAGGGGTTGGAGGGGTGGAGGGGTGGAAGGATGCGGGGAGAGAACCCGTCCTTCAGCCCCAGTCCACAAAAGTAGCAGGGGAGGCTGGTGCAAAACGAGGGGGGAGAATGAACCTCTCAGAGGGGGTGAAGGAGTGGGGGAGATAACCAGTCTGTCCTTCAGTCTCCAGTCCACAACCGTCTTGGAGAAATACTTTGGTCAAGTGACTGGAAAGACTGTATTTTTTATTTTTATTTTTTATAAACGAGTATGGTGTCCATATTAGGACAGTCAACAAGACCTGGCATGTTAGTGCTACTCCCCAAATTACCACATCTACAGTATATCTCCTGACACAAACTCTAGAACACAAGACGTTCCAAATGCCAAGCACCAATTCTGTACCATCACATACAACCGACATATCACATTACACTTTGCTGTATCACTGCAATGTTCCAGTCGATTCAGATAACATTGTATAGGAACTGTGAAGGGGCAGAGTAAGGATGTATCTCAGTGTTGTGGATCAGACCAGAGGATATTGAAGGGTTTGTCTGTGTCCAACGCCCAGACTCAGTACAGTGCGTCTGCCTGCCTGAGAGACTCCTCTCTATGTCCGTGGGAGACAGGCACAGTTGTCAAGCCCTAGCCAAGTCAGTCACGCTGCCATTGAGCTGCAAACAATGACCCAAATCTAATGACAGATGACATGTAGGGGTGTGTGGAAAACTGCACCAGGAGATCTCCCCAACCCCATCTGTTTGTCTGCTGCCTGTGAAAGACGCATGGGCAAGCATGTGCAAAGACACATTCAGAGGATAAGCGCATACACACTCAACGCACGCGCACATACACACACATGCACGGAGCAAACGTACACACACGGAACACACGAACACACAAAAGTACAAGCACGTGTTTTATCTTCAAAATGTGCAGTTAGGAATACAACATAGATAGAAATGCTAGTTGTTGTTTCAAAATGGCATTACACCTGTTCAAATCTCAACAATATTTGTTTTATCTGTGTCTGAATCTGTAGGCTTAGGTCAAGTATCTGAAACAAGGTGTTTCCAGTCGTCAACTTACAAAATAAAATATGACAGATTTGAGGCCCACATTTCTGAAAAGCTCATTTGTCTGCGTCCCAACTCTGGTGAAAGTCAAAAGAAGGTTGAGTGTAGAGAATAATATGTGTGATATGCAACATACAGTAGCTGCCACAGTAGTGAAGGATTTCATTTTAAGTGAATAAACTGAGATTTAGATGCTCTTCACATGGCACACAGCTGCTAAAGGGATCCGGCAAAGGTAACGGCTTTTCTCGTTTTTAAATGTATTTCCTTCAATGTAGCACTCCGCTAATAACATAATGGCAGGTGGAATGTCACTGAGTGGTGTAATGCACCTAAATCCTCACAGGCATTTTAATGCTTTCCTAATTGGAGCCCACTTTGGCACACGGGAGGCAGGGGAAGGAAAAAATAAATGATTTGTAAAACGTCGTAGGCAGAACTAATAATTAGCCTTCGTGGCTAATGTATGGCTCTTTGCAAAATGGAAAAACATGTGGGTTGTTAATTGGCTCTGCCTGAAAAATACATTTAAAACTCATCATTTCATTTTACCAGCCTTTTTGTGGAGCATTGTGTTTAGACAGAGAAAAAAATTGAACATGAAAGCTGTTTTTATATCAATTTTTTAGGTTAATGGTCAAGTTTTCAGGCTTTTAAATATCGGCTAAACCTTGCTGAAAGGATTTGGGTTCATTAATTGTGTGATTTTTCTAATTTTTTGGTACGTGGGAAGTTTTTGAATGGGAACTCGAAAGCTTTCAAACAAGGTCTCATGACATGAGAGAAAGCACGATTTTATCCATTTTAATTTGTACCACAATACCCCACTGGTAAACGCTTCACATGCTTTGAAAATTAAGTTTGGTATAATCAACCCTTCAAATTCTGAGGAAAAATTTCCCCACGAAACCTTTGTATCTACGTTCGCTGCAATTTAAAACCATAAAAAATGACCCCTCATTTGTTCATCTCACCAAAGTGAAGTCCAATGCAAACATCTATCTTCAGGTCCATACATTATCTAAACCCTCCTCCACCACTATGACCCCTGGCCCTAAAGCTCATATATAGCCCTTGCCATGCCTTAATAATGACTCTGAGGCTGTCCTAATATGGACACTGTAAATGACTGGTGGTTGGTGGGCACACTGCTTGGTTGTGGCCTACAGGCAGTGACGAGGGCAGAAAGGGCCAATAGTAGTAGGATTGAGTGGGGCTTTCACACAGACAGTGTCCTAGCTCCCGGGTTATATTGTATCACTGTCATTGGCTAAAAACATGTCTTCTATCTTCTAAAACCACACCCTCAGGGTTGAGCTCGGCACCTGCAGGCCTGTTATATATCAACAGATAATGGCCAAAGTCAAATCGTTCTTTCTTTGAAAGCACTCAGCTGTTGCGTGGGAGATATGGCAAGTGGTACAAATGAGTCCTTAGCCCAGTTCCTCGTAGATAAACTGTTGACCCTGAAAGAGGCTCAAATCCTTTTTAGCGTTCTAGTGTGCTCTTTTCTCTAAATAATGACGTTTCACGAAACATCCCCTCTGTAAAATGAAAGGAAAAAAGGGAGCCCGAGGTGAAGGAGCAGGGAAATCATTTAAAGTACCATGATGAGGTGCCTTGAGAAAGTAAGTTGTCCTATAATTGTAAAAGCTGGTTTTGACCATTTAACCTGGGCTTCGAATCAATCATACCCACACAAGCACACACACAAGAGCGAGCACACACATGCACACACATCCAAACATGCGCGCGTACAAACAAACACACACACACAGGCCTAGAGATACATTCAGCTCCATACAAAATAATGCTCTTCATATTCATTATTATTCTTAAACTTCCCATACACTACCATTACATTCATGTAAGGTACCCATTCATCAAGGTCAAAGCAACCTCTTATGAAATATACAGTACAGAGAGATTTACACCCTACTCTAAGCGTCAACAGAATTGAGATGCACGGACAAATTGTACACATAACTTTATCATCACCCCCAGAGGAGAGATATAAAGTTAATTATGGGATGTATCTGGCCCTGCAGCAGTTAACACAGCCTACCTACCCCATGGACTCCAGCCACATCATGGGAGATAAGGTGTGTGTATGTGAGTGTGTATTTCTCACACCTGCCTTAAACACAACCAGTGTGTGATGGGTGAGTTGAAGGACTCAGCCACAGGAGGGTAAATCACAGTATAACAGAATTTATTCCGGAAAAAATAGTTACGCAGTAATGCGTCAAAACAGTCCAGTGCGCAAAACAGGCGCACTGGAACCAACAAGGCACACGGGGAAAATAACCCGGCGATACAAAATACAAGGAGCTCCACCGAGCTTCACTATCCTCACAATAAACAATCACACACAAAGACAAGGGGGCGGAGGGAACACTTATACAGGTACTGATGAGGTGATATGAACCAGGTGTGTGTAATAAACAAGACAAAACAAATGGAATGATGAGATGAGGAGCGGCAGGGGCTAGAAGGCCGGTGATGACGAATGCCGAAGCCTGCCCGAACAAGGAGGGGAGGCAGCTTCGGAGGAAGTCGTGACACAGTGCCAGAAACCCATTTTCAAAGGAACTCACTCAACGACCAGGGAAGCGCCTTCTCTCGCTTTTTGAACAGCGTTCCTCTAAAATTACCTATTTCGTGTACCTGCATCTCACTTCCCGTGCCAAACATCTGCTTCTCTTTCCCCTCAAATTCCTTTTTATTAGGGTTAAGATCTCTCTTAAGATTGACTAGCCTCATCTTATGTGCCATGGCAAAACTTTGGATAACATAGGCCTATATGTAGCTGAAATGCTGGAGCACTGTCAAATTTTGTTCGGTGTCCATATTAGGACAAAGTCACACATCCACGGAGGTTGTGTGGCTCTGTCCTAATACGAACACTATAGTAATGACTTAACACTAGAACCTACAGTAACATAAACTAATGAAAATGCTATTGTGTTATTAAAAAAAGTATTAATAATGTTACCCAAAGCCTACATAAACACAACCAAATTATTATTTTTGTGATAGCATATATGAAATGTATTAATTCCACAGTGAGAATGTTACAGTCAGACTGACTGCTAATCAGCTTGAAGAGGGGTCCGTCGAGGCCTAGCGGTTCTAGTGTTAATGTCACCCCTTCGTGACAGATGTGCCCAACGTTGACGTCTTGACATCTTGGGAAACTAAAGAAATGGCACGGAACCTATCCAGCTGGTTCTGGACCTGATGCCAACTGTCCGTCTAGGCTGGCAGCTTGCTCTAACATGCTAGTCGAGACCTGCGCCGGCTCACCCGGACCAGTTTGATGCCAGGGGCCATCAGATGCCAATGCCTCACACTCCGCTCTCAGATGGACCAATTGATGCATTAAATCAAACTCGGAGGGGGAAAAAGAACATTAAGACTGAGAACAACATCACATGTTACTCCGATTTAATTATATTTTGTGCAGTATTACTTGTATGAAAAGTACAACTGTAGGCAACAGTCATCTTTCCAAACTTTTTAGAGAATGTAATATAATCTAATCAAGTCAAATAGAATAGAGCAGAATGTCAATCTAGAAGAGCATCACAAGTTGTGGTTGTGATAGTCTCAAACACACAAAGTTGAACTCTTTGCGAAGAACTCCTGCACCAACAAAACATCATACTCCTGTCAGTGATATTTTTTCTAAATGAGATTCAGTTAATGAAGCGTCAGTAAAAATTCAACATTACTCATACTCTTCTACTTTAAAATGTATTTGAACTATAGTGGGTGGACTGGAGATCCTCCTCAATTCTCTACCTTGTTCTCTGCTCTGAAGTCACACCCCCTGTAGAAAGATGAAATATTCAACTCATTTGAATTTCCGGCCTCTGTACTACTGTAGTTCTCTTCTGCCGCGGAGCGCAACGCGGACTGCCTGTTGCGTCATGGCAGCGGTGATAGCGGTGGCGTTTCAAGCTATCAGTAGGAGTTGAAAGACGTGCTGAAGGAGGGATGCGAAGCACACATCTGCTTTGTGCGAATCAAAGAGAATCAGATGCAGTGTTTGTGATACCTCGGCTTCCCGAAGTTAGCGCTGGATTGATGAGTGTTTGATGTCTCCACCACACAACGAAGGTGGTGGTGGAGACACGCACACATGCAGAGTGCAAGCACAGACACACACACACAAGCATGCACAGAGGTGTATGCACACATGCTGGGAACACAGAAAGAGGCATGACCTCAAACAGACACACAGACAGACAGACAGACAGACAGACACATACCAACAGACAGACAGACAGACAGACAAACAGACACATGCAGTGAAATATGCAGGCACTGACACACAGATAAAACATACAAACTCAACCCTAACCACACAAAGAGATAGACAGACAGACTATGGGAGATCCAGAGACTGTCTGTCAGTCAATGCAATGAGCGTTGACAACTCTGTAAATTATGTTTCTGTCACTGTGCAGCTCTAATCACTCTCCTTTTAGTCCAACCCAGCCTCTCATATTTGATCCTCAGACTGCCACGGTATCAAAGAAACAGCATGTTTATTGCAAACGGCTGAAAACACACACACACACACACAAAGAGAAAGCGTCAAGGCAGCCGCAACCACTCACATCTCCCCTATTGTCAGCCACAGAGTGAAGTGTAGGCAGGATAGACTGTTAGACAAAACAGATAGAAGGAAGAACAACAGATAGACAGAAAGGGAAAGAAAGAAACAGAGAAAGAAAGAGAGAGCAGAAAGACAGTTTACATCATACAGCAGGCCTAAACACCATGGGCAGGTAGTGTGCTTGTCAGAACACATTGCCATCTCTTAATTGGGTCATTTTTGATATACCAACGCCGGTGCCAGCGTGGTGGTTGACGGGGAAGTGTCAGGGAGCCAAGAGCCTGCGAGGCCCCGCTGGCACTGTATCAAAGCAGGCACAAACGCTTCTGCTGCCCGCAGACAATCTGGCAAGCCCGTCACACCACCAAGGCACAAGAACATCCAAAAACAGAACTCCACGGCTCCATAGCTCCATGGCTTCGCCACCAGGGTGTAATTGGTACATGTGCATTTTGGGGGCGCGTTCAAAGGGTCTACGTAATCCACATGTGTACTATGAAATTGGCTGTTTTGTACACACTTTTCCTTGGCTCTCCACCCCTCCATTGCACCCCAACCTCCTCCCTACTCTGTCAGTCCTCTATATCTTTCTTTCTCTCTCTCTCTCTCTCAATCAACAACTCTGTGCTGAGGCTCTCTCTCTCTCTCGCTCTTATATCGCCCCAGGTTTGACCATGCAGTTTAGGCTGTGAAGGCGGACAAGGATGCCTAATCTTTAGTCGCTGCTTGGTTTGACAAGATTTATCTTGTTTGTGTGTGTTTGTGTATGCGAGTGCGTGTGCACGCTTGTGTGTGTGGGACTGTTTGCACTAAGATTTATGGGTGTGGGTGAGAAGCAGAAAGACTGCTTCACACCAACATCCTCCTTTATCCAGAAATGTATGAAAGCTATCATCATCTGCGCACCCTTGTCTTATTTTGTCACAACGAACACGCTTCAATCTTGTCTCTCCTTTGTGTGGCAGCGCTGCATGCCTCCCAGCCTGGATCTGCCTGACATTGGCTGGGCTGAACCAACTGCAGCTGCTTACTGACCGGAGGGAACTTGTCTAATTAACCAGATTGTGATTCCAATTAAGGGGTCGCTTTGTTCCCAGCTGTTGGCCAGTCTGGCAGACCCAACCCAAGGCACTGTCAAGGACCTGCGAAACACCCCTGGACCGGGCCGAACCACCTAACCACCCAGACAAAGGCTGAATCATTCCTGGCATGCCAAGATGAATCACGCCTGAGTCTCTATAAATTAAACATGAGATCTGGAGGAGTTCTTTAAAACGGAAAAACCCGGAGGATATTTTCTCTTCCTCAAATTCACCCACGCTGTTTTTGTGACTCGGACTCACTCAGACATGAAGAAAGAAAGGTGGGGGAAGAAAAGGTAGAAACAGGTAGAAGGGAATTAGCAAACAGTGCCCTCAAAGACAAGTGTGTTGTGGGGTCTTGGGGTGTGTGGGGGTTTGTGGCGTGTGTGTGTGTGTGTGTGTGTGTGTGTGTCAATGGTGACCTTAAAGTGCAGTTCAAAGTGGTCTCTAAAGCCACTCAGGCCCTTTCCATGCACTTTCCAAGACTCCACTGAACTTCTCCAAATACTCCCTAAGAGCATTTCTCACTGATCTATGAGATTTCCAGGGACAACCAGAAACGTATACAGAGTGATGGTGTATATGGAGTCTGAAGTCCTTCCACTTTCATTTTTCTCTCGTGTTTTAAGACTGATACTGAGGATGATTCTCTTTGTATAGATTAGGCCTACATTACGGAGGAGGGACAACAAGAAACAAACACAGAGTGAGAAACAACCAGAAACATACACAGAGTGATGGTGTAGGATGGAGTCTGCATGAAGTCCTTCCACTTTCATTTGCTTCCCTCAGACTGACTGAAAGTGTTGTTGTTTTTTCTGGAGTATGCCTACATTACGGTTGAATGAAACTGTAATTAACAGCATACTGTAATGTCATAACACTGTAGATTGAAGGTGATACTGACATGTCGCATCTCATTGTAGAAAGCTACATCATTTTCCAATACGGTATCGTTCCTCCCATTCTGAGGCGTTTATATCCTAATTGCATCTTAGTTGCTAATTGCTCTGTCATTAGGTTTTCATTGTGTTCCCACTCTCTCTCTAAATAAACTAGAGACCTCTAAAGGAACTAGGTCCTGAAGTAACATCCTGGTGCAGCAATGTCACCACCACCACCAAGCCCACAATATGAGCCTCAGCTGTAGCAACACTGGAGGGACTTCATTTCACAGCATCTGCTTGACAGGCCCGCACATTGCCACCACCACAATTGTCACCTTTACGAGTAGCAGTCATGCAGCTGGTGTCCTTGATGCCGTGATAATATAGCAGGGTGTCACAGCGCCACGCATCCGCAGCGAATCACTAGCGAGCAGAGCCAAGAGACAAAGCAGATCAACAACAACCCCCATATGGGGGAACAAATCAACACAGAGGTTTTATGATATTGGTCATGGGCTAAGTGACATAAAGATACACCAAAACAACTATGTTGATCATACCATGATTGCTTTGGTGCTTCGGTTCTTGACACACAGGCCAAGGCTATCCCACCCCCATCCCCTGTTTCTCCATCCACTCAACACCCCCCCAGCCCGGCTCTCCTCATTTTTTTGTGGGCCCTGGTGGCAGGGGTCCGCGGGAGCCCCATTTGCTGTGACATATGGCACACAAGCGCGGCGAACGAGCAGCCTCTGTCTGGGAGCCGTGACTTAGTGTCGTCCCCCTGCGCCTCTGGCAGCACAGGGACAGAGGGATGAAGGGATGGAGAGAGAGGTGTAGAGATGGAGGGAGGGGGTGGAGGGAGGGAGGGAGGGAGGGAGGGAGGGAGGGAGGGAGGGAGGGAGGGAGGGAGGGAGGGAGGGAGGGAGGGAGGGAGGGAGGGAGGGAGGGAGGGAGGGAGGGAGGGTTGTGGAGTTTTCGCCCTGGAGACACACTGGCAGTCCCAAGATTAGAGGGGTAATCAATCTCAGCGTGGAGCCGGCGAGTAGGGCCGCTCCTCTGCCCGGCAACCTGGCCTCCCTCCTCAGGTGGGGGTGGGGCAGGGGGAACAGGGAATGAGGGAGTGGGGAGAGAGAGAGGAGAGAAAGAGGGGTTGGAAGAGAGAGGGTGGAGAGGTGAGGAGAAAGAGAGAGAGAGAGAGAGAGAGAGAGAGAGAGAGAGAGAGAGAGAGAGAGAGAGAGAGAGAGAGAGAGAGAGAGAGAGAGAGAGAGAGAGAGAGAGAGAGAGAGAGAGAGAGAGAGAGAGAGAGAGAGAGAGAGAGAGAGAGAGAGAGAGAGAGAGAGAGAGAGAGGAGGGAGAGGGAATATGCTTTATTATTAACAGTAATTTGTCCTCTAACAAGCCTTGGTGGCGGACAGGTGATGAAGTGCAGCACCGGGAACACATGATTACTGTCATTGTTGTAAACCTTGCTGGTTTAGTTTAGCTGCCTCTGCTGTCACCTCACTACGGAGGGAGCCTTGTTTTGGGTGCTGCTAGAACCACTACACACACACGATGCCACACAGCACATCCACTGGTAGAAGAGCCACCCTGAGAAGTGAACACTGGATTAACAAGGCAATTAGGACATAATCTGACAGTATGGACATCTAAACATGTAATCTACTGTATATTGTAGGAACACTGACAGTATAAGTGAGTGTTAACATAAAGTATTTAAGGCCCCATCCCTTACAAAAGGGTTCACACAGGTAGTCCAGGTCTATGGTAGAGCACATTGGTTAGTGAGCCAGAGAACATTTGTCTCCTGTATAGCAACTGACTTGGATAACTCACTACGGCCTTTGTCAATTGCTATCAATACATTTCCTAATTCAGAAGGAGTTGTACTGTACTATTGTGGAT
>NW_028161362.1:0-2000 GCF_964263955.1 Coregonus lavaretus
CTCTCCCCTCCTCTCTCATCCCCTCTCCCATCCCTCTCTCCCACCTCTCTCCCCTCCTCTCTCTCCTCCTCTCTCCGCCCTCTCTCCCCTCCTCTCTCTCCTCCTCTCTCTCCTCCTATCTCCCCCTCTCTCCCCTCCTCTCTCCCCTCTCTCTCCCCTCCTCTCTTATCCCCTTTCCCATCCCTCTCTCCCCTCCTCTCTCCCCCTCTCTCCACCTCTCTCCCCTCCTCTCTCATACCCTCTCCCATCCCTCTCTCCCAACTCTCTCCCCTCCTCTCTCCCCCTCTCTCTCCCTTCCCCTCTCTCCCCTTTCTCCCCTCCTCTCTGCCTCTCTCCCAAACCTCTCTCCGCCCTCTCTCCCATCCTCTCTCATCCCCTCTCCCATCCCTCTCTCCCACCTCTCTCCCCTCCTCTCTCTCCTCCTCTCTCCCCCCTCTCTCCCCTCCTCTCTCTCCTCCTCTCTCTCCTCCTATCTCCCCCTCTCTCCCTTCCTCTCGCCCCTCTCTCTCCCCTCTTCTCTTATCCCCTTTCCCATCCCTCTCTCCCCTCCTCTCTCCCCCTCTCTCCCATCCCCTCTCCGCTCTCTCTCCCACCTCTCTCCCCTCCTCTCTCCCCCTCTCTCTCCCTCCTGTCTCCCACTCTCTCCCCTCCTCTCTCCCCCTCTCTCTCCCACCTCTCTCCCCCTCTCTCCCTTCCTCTCTCCCCCCTCACTCCCCTCCTCTCTCCCCAACCTCTCTCCCCCCTCTCTCCCCTCCTCTCTCATCCCCTCTCCCCTCCCTCTCTCCCACCTCTCTCCCCTCCTCTCTCTCCTCCTCTCTCCCCCCTCTCTCCCCTCCTCTCTCCCCTTTCTCTCCCCTCCTCTCTTATCCCCTTTCCCATCCCTCTCTCCCCTCCTCTCTCCCCCATCCTCTTTCCACTCTCTCTCCCACCTCTCTCCCCTCCTCTCTCCCCCTCTCTCTCCCTCCTCTCTCCCCCTCTCTCCCCTCCTATCTCCCCCTCTCTCTCCCACCTCTCTCCCCTCTCTCTCCCACCTCTCTCCCCTCCTCTCTCTCCTCCTCTCTCCCCTTCTCTCCCCTCCTCTCTCTCCCCTATCCCGCCCCCTCTCTCCCCTCCTCTCTCTCCCCTATCTCCCCTCCTCTCTCCCCCTCTCTCCCAACCCCTCCTCTCTCCCCCTCTCTCCCCTCCTCTCTCCCCCCTCTCTCCCCCTCTCTCCCCTCCTCTCTCATCCCCTCTCCCATCCCTCTCTCCCACCTCTCTCCCCTCCTCTCCCCCCCTCTCTCTCCCTTCCTCTCTCTCCCCTATCTCCCCTCCTCTCTCCCTCTCTCCCAAACGTCTCCCCCCCTCTCTCCTCTCCTCTCTCATCCCCTCTCCCATCCCTCTCTCCCACCCCTCTCCCCTCCTCTCTCTCCTCCTCTCTCCCCCCTCTCTCCCCTCCTCTCTCTCCTCCTCTCTCTCCTCCTATCTCCCCCTCTCTCCCCTCCTCTCTCCCCTCTCTTTCCCCTCCTCTCTTATCCCCTTTCCCATCCCTCTCTCCCCTCCTCTCTCCCCCTCTCTCCCATCCTCTCTCCGCTCTCTCTCCACCTCTCTCCCCTCCTTTCTCCCCCTCTCTCTCCCTCCTCTCTCCCACTCTCTCCCCTCCTCTCTCCCCCTCTCTCTCCCACCTCTCTCCCCCTCTCTCTCCCACCTCTCTCCCCTCCTCTCTCTCCTCCTCTCTCCCCCTCTATCTCCCCTCCTCTCTCTCCCCTATCTCCCCTCCTTTCTCCCCCTCTCTCCCAACCCCTCCTCTCTCCCCTCTCTCCCCTCCTCTCATCCCCTCTCCCATCCCTCTCTCCCCTCTCTCTCTCTCCCCTCCTCTCCACCCTCTCTTCCCCCTCTCTCCTCTCCTCTCTCATCCCCTCTCCCATCCTTCTCTCCCACCTCTCTCCCATCCTCTCCCCCCTCCTCTCTAACCCCCCTCTCCCCTCCTCTCTCTCCTCCTCTCTTCCCTCCTCTCTCCCCTT
>NW_028161361.1:0-64832 GCF_964263955.1 Coregonus lavaretus
AACAGCCCTGGTGTTGCTGGTGATAACAGCCCAGGTGTTGCTGGTGATAACAACCCTGGTGTTGCTGGTAATAACAGCCCTGGTGTTGCTGGTGCTAACAGCCCAGGTGTTGCTGGTGATAACAGCCCTGGTGTTGCTGGTGATAACAGCCCAGGTGTTGCTGGTGATAACAGCCCTGGTGTTGCTGGTGATAACAACCCTGGTGTTGCTGGTGCTAACAGCCCTGGTGTTGCTGGTGATAACAGCCCTGGTGTTGCTGGTGATAACAGCCCTGGTGTTGCTGGTGATAACAGCCCTGGTGTTGCTGGTGATAACAACCCTGGTGTTGCTGGTAATAACAGCCTTGATATTGCTGGTGATAACAACCCTGGTGTTGCTGGTAATAACAGCCCTGGTGTTGCTGGTAATAACAGCCCTGGTGTTGCTGGTAATAACAGCCCTGGTGTTGCTGGTGATAACAACCCTGGTGTTGCTGGTGATAACAGGTCCACCACCATACAGACACAAAAAAATAATGATGGATCACGTCTCTCTCAGCCCTTTGCAGTTCCTAGCTGATGTATGAGGTAGCTACATAGAGAGATATATATATATATATATATATATATATATATATATATATATATATAGAGAGAGAGAGAGAGAGAGAGAGAGAGAGAGAGGGGGGGGAGAGAGAGAGAGAGAGAGAGAGAGAGAGAGAGAGAGAGAGAGAGAGAGAGAGAGAGAGAGGGGAGAGAGAGAGAAGCGAGAGAGAGAAAGAAAGAGAGAGAGGGGGAGAGAGAGAGAAGCGAGAGAGAGAAAGAGAGAGAGAGAGTGTGTCTGTTACTGCCCAGCAGCAGGGAGACAGCTGGAGTGTGGTGTAGCAGTGCAGAATAATGGAGCATGGTGTAGCAGTGCAGAATAATGGAGTGTGGTGTAGCAGTGCAGAATAATGGAGTGTGGTGTAACAGTGCAGAATAATGGAGTGTGGTGTAGTAGTGCAGAATAATGGAGTGTGGTGTAGTAGTGCAGAATAATGGAGTGTGGTGTAGTAGTGCAGAATAATGGAGTGTGGTGTAGCAGTGCAGAATAATGAAGCATGGTGTAGCAGTGCAGAATAATGGAGTGTGGTGTAGCAGTGCAGAATAATGGAGTGTGGTGTAGCAGTGCAGAATAATGGAGTGTGGTGTAGTAGTGCAGAATAATGGAGCATTGTGTAGCAGTGCAGAATAATGGAGTGTGGTGTAGTAGTGCAGAATAATGGAGTGTGGTGTAGCAGTGCAGAATAATGGAGTGTGGTGTAGTAGTGCAGAATAATGGAGTGTGGTGTAGCAGTGCAGAATAATGAAGCATGGTGTAGCAGTGCAGAATAATGGAGTGTGGTGTAGTAGTGCAGAATAATGGAGTGTGGTGTAGCAGTGCAGAATAATGGAGTGTGGTGTAGTAGTGCAGAATAATGGAGTGTGGTGTAGCAGTGCAGAATAATGAAGCATGGTGTAGCAGTGCAGAATAATGGAGTGTGGTGTAGCAGTGCAGAATAATGGAGTGTGGTGTAGCAGTGCAGAATAATGGAGTGTGGTGTAGTAGTGCAGAATAATGGAGCATTGTGTAGCATTGAAGAATAATGGAGTGTGGTGTAGTAGTGCAGAATAATGGAGTGTGGTGTAGTAGTGCAGAATAATGGAGTGTGGTGTAGTAGTGCAGAATAATGGAGTGTGGTGTAGCAGTGCAGAATAATGGAGTGTGGTGTAGTAGTGCAGAATAATGGAGTGTGGTGTAGTAGTGCAGAATAATGGAGTGTGGTGTAGCAGTGCAGAATAATGGAGCGTGGTGTAGTAGTGCAGAATAATGGAGTGTGGTGTAGCAGTGCAGAATAATGGAGCATTGTGTAGCAGTGCAGAATAATGGAGTGTGGTGTAGCAGTGCAGAATAATGGAGCATGGTGTAGTAGTGCAGAATAATGGAGTGTGGTGTAGCAGTGCAGAATAATGGAGCATTGTGTAGCAGTGCAGAATAATGGAGTGTGGTGTAGTAGTGCAGAATAATGGAGTGTGGTGTAGTAGTGCAGAATAATGGAGTGTGGTGTAGTAGTGCAGAATAATGGAGTGTGGTGTAGTAGTGCAGAATAATGGAGCATGGTGTAGTAGTGCAGAATAATGGAGCATGGTGTAGCAGTGCAGAATAATGGAGCATTGTGTAGCAGTGCAGAATAATGGAGCATGGTGTAGTAGTGCAGAATAATGGAGCATTGTGTAGCAGTGCAGAATAATGGAGTGTGGTGTAGCAGTGCAGAATAATGGAGTGTGGTGTAGTAGTGCAGAATAATGGAGTGTGGTGTAGCAGTGCAGAATAATGGAGCATTGTGTAGCAGTGCAGAATAATGGAGTGTGGTGTAGTAGTGCAGAATAATGGAGCATTGTGTAGCAGTGCAGAATAATGGAGTGGGGTGTAGCAGTGCAGAATAATGGAGCATTGTGTAGTAGTGCAGAATAATGGAGTGGGGTGTAGCAGTGCAGAATAATGGAGCATTGTGTAGTAGTGCAGAATAATGGAGTGTGGTGTAGCAGTGCAGAATAATGGAGTGTGGTGTAGTAGTGCAGAATAATGGAGTGTGGTGTAGCAGTGCAGAATAATGGAGTGTGGTGTAGCAGTGCAGAATAATGGAGCATGGTGTAGTAGTGCAGAATAATGGAGTGTGGTGTAGCAGTGCAGAATAATGGAGCATTGTGTAGCAGTGCAGAATAATGGAGTGTGGTGTAGCAGTGCAGAATAATTGAGCATTGTGTAGCAGTGCAGAATAATGGAGTGTGGTGTAGTAGTGCAGAATAATGGAGTGTGGTGTAGCAGTGCAGAATAATGGAGTGTGGTGTAGTAGTGCAGAATAATGGAGTGTGGTGTAGCAGTGCAGAATAATGGAGCATTGTGTAGCAGTGCAGAATAATGGAGTGTGGTGTAGCAGTGCAGAATAATTGAGCATTGTGTAGCAGTGCAGAATAATGGAGTGTGGTGTAGTAGTGCAGAATAATGGAGTGTGGTGTAGCAGTGCAGAATAATGGAGTGTGGTGTAGCAGTGCAGAATAATGGAGCATTGTGTAGCAGTGCAGAATAATGGAGCATTGTGTAGCAGTGCAGAATAATGGAGTGTGGTGTAGCAGTGCAGAATAATGGAGTGTGGTGTAGCAGTGCAGAATAATGGAGCATGGTGTAATAGTGCAGAATAATGGAGCATTGTGTAGCAGTGCAGAATAATGGAGCATTGTGTAGCAGTGCAGAATAATGGAGTGTGGTGTAGTAGTGCAGAATAATGGAGTGTGGTGTAGTAGTGCAGAATAATGGAGTGTGGTGTAGCAGTGCAGAATAATGGAGCATTGTGTAGCAGTGCAGAATAATGGAGTGTGGTGTAGTAGTGCAGAATAATGGAGCATTGTGTAGCAGTGCAGAATAATGGAGTGGGGTGTAGCAGTGCAGAATAATGGAGCATTGTGTAGTAGTGCAGAATAATGGAGTGGGGTGTAGCAGTGCAGAATAATGGAGCATTGTGTAGCAGTGCAGAATAATGGAGTGTGGTGTAGTAGTGCAGAATAATGGAGCATTGTGTAGCAGTGCAGAATAATGGAGTGGGGTGTAGCAGTGCAGAATAATGGAGTGTGGTGTAGTAGTGCAGAATAATGGAGTGTGGTGTAGCAGTGCAGAATAATGGAGCATTGTGTAGCAGTGCAGAATAATGGAGTGTGGTGTAGCAGTGCAGAATAATGGAGCATTGTGTAGCAGTGCAGAATAATGGAGTGTGGTGTAGCAGTGCAGAATAATTGAGCATTGTGTAGCAGTGCAGAATAATGGAGTGTGGTGTAGTAGTGCAGAATAATGGAGTGTGGTGTAGCAGTGCAGAATAATGGAGTGTGGTGTAGCAGTGCAGAATAATGGAGCATTGTGTAGCAGTGCAGAATAATGGAGTGTGGTGTAGCAGTGCAGAATAATGGAGCATGGTGTAGCAGTGCAGAATAATGGAGTGTGGTGTAGCAGTGCAGAATAATGGAGCATTGTGTAGCAGTGCAGAATAATGGAGCATTGTGTAGCAGTGCAGAATAATGGAGTGTGGTGTAGTAGTGCAGAATAATGGAGTGTGGTGTAGTAGTGCAGAATAATGGAGTGTGGTGTAGCAGTGCAGAATAATGGAGTGTGGTGTAGTAGTGCAGAATAATGGAGCGTGGTGTAGCAGTGCAGATTAATGGAGTGTGGTGTAGCAGTGCAGAATAATGGAGCATTGTGTAGCAGTGCAGAATAATGGAGTGTGGTGTAGTAGTGCAGAATAATGGAGTGTGGTGTAGTAGTGCAGAATAATGGAGTGTGTGTAGTAGTGCAGAATAATGGAGCATTGTGTAGTAGTGCAGAATAATGGAGTGTGGTGTAGTAGTGCAGAATAATGGAGCATGGTGTAGTAGTGCAGAATAATGGAGCATGGTGTAGTAGTGCAGAATAATGGAGCATTGTGTAGCAGTGCAGAATAATGGAGCATTGTGTAGCAGTGCAGAATAATGGAGTGTGGTGTAGTAGTGCAGAATAATGGAGTGTGGTGTAGCAGTGCAGAATAATGGAGTGTGGTGTAGTAGTGCAGAATAATGGAGCATTGTGTAGCAGTGCAGAATAATGGAGTGGGTTGTAGCAGTGCAGAATAATGGAGCATTGTGTAGTAGTGCAGAATAATGGAGTGTGGTGTAGCAGTGCAGAATAATGGAGCATTTTGTAGCAGTGCAGAATAATGGAGTGGGGTGTAGCAGTGCAGAATAATGGAGTGTGGTGTAGTAGTGCAGAATAATGGAGTGTGGTGTAGCAGTGCAGAATAATGGAGCATTGTGTAGCAGTGCAGAATAATGGAGTTTGGTGTAGTAGTGCAGAATAATGGAGCATTGTGTAGTAGTGCAGAATAATGGAGTGGGGTGTAGCAGTGCAGAATAATGGAGCATTGTGTAGTAGTGCAGAATAATGGAGTGTGGTGTAGCAGTGCAGAATAATGGAGTGTGGTGTAGTAGTGCAGAATAATGGAGCATTGTGTAGCAGTGCAGAATAATGGAGCATTGTGTAGCAGTGCAGAATAATGGAGCATTGTGTAGCAGTGCAGAATAATGGAGTGGGGTGTAGCAGTGCAGAATAATGGAGCATTGTGTAGCAGTGCAGAATAATGGAGTGGGGTGTAGCAGTGCAGAATAATGGAGCATTGTGTAGTAGTGCAGAATAATGGAGTGGGGTGTAGCAGTGCAGAATAATGGAGCATTGTGTAGTAGTGCAGAATAATGGAGTGTGGTGTAGCAGTGCAGAATAATGGAGTGTGGTGTAGTAGTGCAGAATAATGGAGTGTGGTGTAGCAGTGCAGAATAATGGAGTGTGGTGTAGCAGTGCAGAATAATGGAGCATGGTGTAGTAGTGCAGAATAATGGAGTGTGGTGTAGCAGTGCAGAATAATGGAGCATTGTGTAGCAGTGCAGAATAATGGAGTGTGGTGTAGCAGTGCAGAATAATGGAGCATTGTGTAGCAGTGCAGAATAATGGAGTGTGGTGTAGCAGTGCAGAATAATGGAGTGTGGTGTAGTAGTGCAGAATAATGGAGTGGGGTGTAGTAGTGCAGAATAATGGAGTGTGGTGTAGCAGTGCAGAATAATGGAGCATTGTGTAGCAGTGCAGAATAATGGAGTGTGGTGTAGTAGTGCAGAATAATGGAGTGTGGTGTAGCAGTGCAGAATAATGGAGTGTGGTGTAGCAGTGCAGAATAATGGAGCATTGTGTAGCAGTGCAGAATAATGGAGCATTGTGTAGCAGTGCAGAATAATGGAGTGTGGTGTAGTAGTGCAGAATAATGGAGTGTGGTGTAGTAGTGCAGAATAATGGAGTGTGGTGTAGCAGTGCAGAATAATGGAGCATTGTCTAGCAGTGCAGAATAATGGAGTGTGGTGTAGTAGTGCAGAATAATGGAGCATTGTGTAGCAGTGCAGAATAATGGAGTGGGGTGTAGCAGTGCAGAATAATGGAGCATTGTGTAGTAGTGCAGAATAATGGAGTGGGGTGTAGCAGTGCAGAATAATGGAGCATTGTGTAGCAGTGCAGAATAATGGAGTGTGGTGTAGTAGTGCAGAATAATGGAGCATTGTGTAGCAGTGCAGAATAATGGAGTGGGGTGTAGCAGTGCAGAATAATGGAGTGTGGTGTAGTAGTGCAGAATAATGGAGTGTGGTGTAGCAGTGCAGAATAATGGAGTGTGGTGTAGTAGTGCAGAATAATGGAGCATTGTGTAGCAGTGCAGAATAATGGAGTGTGGTGTAGCAGTGCAGAATAATGGAGCATGGTGTAGTAGTGCAGAATAATGGAGTGTGGTGTAGCAGTGCAGAATAATGGCGCATGGTGTAGTAGTGCAGAATAATGGAGTGTGGTGTAGCAGTGCAGAATAATGGAGCGTGGTGTAGTAGTGCAGAATAATGGAGTGTGGTGTAGCAGTGCAGAATAATGGAGCATTGTGTAGTAGTGCAGAATAATGGAGTGGGGTGTAGCAGTGCAGAATAATGGAGCATTGTGTAGCAGTGCAGAATAATGGAGTGTGGTGTAGTAGTGCAGAATAATGGAGTGTGGTGTAGCAGTGCAGAATAATGGAGTGTGGTGTAGCAGTGCAGAATAATGGAGCATGGTGTAGTAGTGCAGAATAATGGAGTGTGTGTAGTAGTGGAGAATAATGGAGCATTGTGTAGCAGTGCAGAATAATGGAGCATTGTGTAGCAGTGCAGAATAATGGAGTGTGGTGTAGTAGTGAAGAATAATGGAGCATTGTGTAGTAGTGCAGAATAATGGAGCATGGTGTAGTAGTGCAGAATAATGGAGCATTGTGTAGCAGTGCAGAATAATGGAGCATTGTGTAGCAGTGCAGAATAATGGAGTGTGGTGTAGCAGTGAAGAATAATGGAGCATTGTGTAGTAGTGCAGAATAATGGAGCATTGTGTAGTAGTGCAGAATAATGGAGCATTGTGTAGCAGTGCAGAATAATGGAGTGTGGTGTAGCAGTGCAGAATAATGGAGTGTGGTGTAGCAGTGAAGAATAATGGAGCATTGTGTAGCAGTGCAGAATAATGGAGTGTGGTGTAGTAGTGCAGAATAATGGAGTGTGGTGTAGTAGTGCAGAATAATGGAGTGTGGTGTAGTAGTGCAGAATAATGGAGTGTGGTGTAGCAGTGCAGAATAATGGAGCATTGTGTAGCAGTGCAGAATAATGGAGCATTGTGTAGCAGTGCAGAATAATGGAGCATGGTGTAATAGTGCAGAATAATGGAGCATGGTGTAGTAGTGCAGAATAATGGAGTGGGGTGTAGCAGTGCAGAATAATGGAGCATTGTGTAGTAGTGCAGAATAATGGAGTGGGGTGTAGCAGTGCAGAATAATGGAGCATTGTGTAGCAGTGCAGAATAATGGAGTGTGGTGTAGTAGTGCAGAATAATGGAGTGGGGTGTAGCAGTGCAGAATAATGGAGCATTGTGTAGTAGTGCAGAATAATGGAGTGGGGTGTAGCAGTGCAGAATAATGGAGCATTGTGTAGCAGTGCAGAATAATGGAGTGTGGTGTAGTAGTGCAGAATAATGGAGTGGGGTGTAGCAGTGCAGAATAATGGAGCATTGTGTAGTAGTGCAGAATAATGGAGTGGGGTGTAGCAGTGCATAATAATGGAGCATTGTGTAGCAGTGCAGAATAATGGAGTGTGGTGTAGCAGTGCAGAATAATGGAGTGTGGTGTAGTAGTGCAGAATAATGGAGTGTGGTGTAGCAGTGCAGAATAATGGAGCATTGTGTAGCAGTGCAGAATAATGGAGTGGGGTGTAGCAGTGCAGAATAATGGAGTGTGGTGTAGTAGTGCAGAATAATGGAGTGTGGTGTAGCAGTGCAGAATAATGGAGTGTGGTGTAGTAGTGCAGAATAATGGAGCATTGTGTAGCAGTGCAGAATAATGGAGTGTGGTGTAGCAGTGCAGAATAATGGAGCATGGTGTAGTAGTGCAGAATAATGGAGTGTGGTGTAGCAGTGCAGAATAATGGAGCATTGTGTAGCAGTGCAGAATAATGGAGTGTGGTGTAGTAGTGCAGAATAATGGAGTGTTGTGTAGCAGTGCAGAATAATGGAGTGTGGTGTAGCAGTGCAGAATAATGGAGCATGGTGTAGTAGTGCAGAATAATGGAGTGTGTGTAGTAGTGCAGAATAATGGAGCATTGTGTAGCAGTGCAGAATAATGGAGCATTGTGTAGCAGTGCAGAATAATGGAGTGTGGTGTAGTAGTGCAGAATAATGGAGTGTGGTGTAGTAGTGCAGAATAATGGAGTGTGTGTAGTAGTGCAGAATAATGGAGCATTGTGTAGCAGTGCAGAATAATGGAGTGTGGTGCAGCAGTGCAGAATAATGGAGCATGGTGTAGTAGTGCAGAATAATGGAGCATTGTGTAGCAGTGCAGAATAATGGAGTGTGGTGTAGTAGTGCAGAATAATGGAGTGTGGTGTAGTAGTGCAGAATAATGGAGTGTGGTGTAGCAGTGCAGAATAATGGAGCATTGTGTAGCAGTGCAGAATAATGGAGTGTGGTGTAGTAGTGCAGAATAATGGAGCATTGTGTAGCAGTGCAGAATAATGGAGTGGGGTGTAGCAGTGCAGAATAATGGAGCATTGTGTAGTAGTGCAGAATAATGGAGTGGGGTGTAGCAGTGCAGAATAATGGAGCATTGTGTAGTAGTGCAGAATAATGGAGTGTGGTGTAGCAGTGCAGAATAATGGAGCGTGGTGTAGTAGTGCAGAATAATGGAGTGTGGTGTAGCAGTGCAGAATAATGGAGCATTGTGTAGCAGTGCAGAATAATGGAGTGTGGTGTAGTAGTGCAGAATAATGGAGTGTTGTGTAGCAGTGCAGAATAATGGAGTGTGGTGTAGCAGTGCAGAATAATGGAGCATGGTGTAGTAGTGCAGAATAATGGAGTGTGTGTAGTAGTGCAGAATAATGGAGCATTGTGTAGCAGTGCAGAATAATGGAGCATTGTGTAGCAGTGCAGAATAATGGAGTGTGGTGTAGTAGTGCAGAATAATGGAGTGTGGTGTAGTAGTGCAGAATAATGGAGTGTGTGTAGTAGTGCAGAATAATGGAGCATTGTGTAGCAGTGCAGAATAATGGAGTGTGGTGCAGCAGTGCAGAATAATGGAGCATGGTGTAGTAGTGCAGAATAATGGAGCATGGTGTAGCAGTGCAGAATAATGGAGCATTGTGTAGCAGTGCAGAATAATGGAGTGTGGTGTAGTAGTGCAGAATAATGGAGTGTGGTGTAGTAGTGCAGAATAATGGAGTGTGGTGTAGCAGTGCAGAATAATGGAGCATTGTGTAGCAGTGCAGAATAATGGAGTGTGGTGTAGTAGTGCAGAATAATGGAGCATTGTGTAGCAGTGCAGAATAATGGAGTGGGGTGTAGCAGTGCAGAATAATGGAGCATTGTGTAGTAGTGCAGAATAATGGAGTGGGGTGTAGCAGTGCAGAATAATGGAGCATTGTGTAGTAGTGCAGAATAATGGAGTGTGGTGTAGCAGTGCAGAATAATGGAGTGTGGTGTAGTAGTGCAGAATAATGGAGTGTGGTGTAGCAGTGCAGAATAATGGAGTGTGGTGTAGTAGTGCAGAATAATGGAGTGTGGTGTAGCAGTGCAGAATAATGGAGTGTGGTGTAGCAGTGCAGAATAATGGAGCATTGTGTAGCAGTGCAGAATAATGGAGTGTGGTGTAGCAGTGCAGAATAATGGAGCATTGTGTAGCAGTGCAGAATAATGGAGTGTGGTGTAGCAGTGCAGAATAATGGAGCATTGTGTAGCAGTGCAGAATAATGGAGTGTGGTGTAGCAGTGCAGAATAATGGAGTGTGGTGTAGTAGTGCAGAATAATGGAGCATTGTGTAGCAGTGCAGAATAATGGAGTGTGGTGTAGTAGTGCAGAATAATGGAGTGTGGTGTAGTAGTGCAGAATAATGGAGTGTGGTGTAGTAGTGCAGAATAATGGAGCATTGTGTAGCAGTGCAGAATAATGGAGTGTGGTGTAGCAGTGCAGAATAATGGAGCATGGTGTAGTAGTGCAGAATAATGGAGCATGGTGTAGCAGTGCAGAATAATGGAGCATTGTGTAGCAGTGCAGAATAATGGAGTGTGGTGTAGTAGTGCAGAATAATGGAGTGTGGTGTAGTAGTGCAGAATAATGGAGTGTGGTGTAGCAGTGCAGAATAATGGAGCATTGTGTAGCAGTGCAGAATAATGGAGTGTGGTGTAGTAGTGCAGAATAATGGAGCATTGTGTAGCAGTGCAGAATAATGGAGTGGGGTGTAGCAGTGCAGAATAATGGAGCATTGTGTAGTAGTGCAGAATAATGGAGTGTGGTGTAGCAGTGCAGAATAATGGAGCATTGTGTAGTAGTGCAGAATAATGGAGTGTGGTGTAGCAGTGCAGAATAATGGAGTGTGGTGTAGTAGTGCAGAATAATGGAGTATGGTGTAGTAGTGCAGAATAATGGAGTGTGGTGTAGCAGTGCAGAATAATGGAGCATTGTGTAGCAGTGCAGAATAATGGAGTGTGGTGTAGCAGTGCAGAATAATGGAGCATTGTGTAGCAGTGCAGAATAATGGAGTGTGGTGTAGCAGTGCAGAATAATTGAGCATTGTGTAGCAGTGCAGAATAATGGAGTGTGGTGTAGCTAGTGCAGAATAATGGAGTGTGGTGTAGCAGTGCAGAATAATGGAGTGTGGTGTAGCAGTGCAGAATAATGGAGCATTGTGTAGCAGTGCAGAATAATGGAGCATTGTGTAGCAGTGCAGAATAATGGAGTGTGGTGTAGCAGTGCAGAATAATGGAGCATTGTGTAGCAGTGCAGAATAATGGAGTGTGGTGTAGCAGTGCAGAATAATGGAGCATTGTGTAGCAGTGCAGAATAATGGAGTGTGGTGTAGTAGTGCAGAATAATGGAGTGTGGTGTAGTAGTGCAGAATAATGGAGCATTGTGTAGCAGTGCAGAATAATGGAGTGTGGTGTAGTAGTGCAGAATAATGGAGTGTGGTGTAGTAGTGCAGAATAATGGAGTGTGGTGTAGTAGTGCAGAATAATGGAGCATTGTGTAGCAGTGCAGAATAATGGAGTGGGGTGTAGCAGTGCAGAATAATGGAGTGTGGTGTAGTAGTGCAGAATAATGGAGTGTGGTGTAGCAGTGCAGAATAATGGAGTGTGGTGTAGTAGTGCAGAATAATGGAGCATTGTGTAGCAGTGCAGAATAATGGAGTGTGGTGTAGCAGTGCAGAATAATGGAGCATGGTGTAGTAGTGCAGAATAATGGAGTGTGGTGTAGCAGTGCAGAATAATGGAGCATGGTGTAGTAGTGCAGAATAATGGAGTGTGGTGTAGCAGTGCAGAATAATGGAGCATTGTGTAGCAGTGCAGAATAATGGAGTGTGGTGTAGCAGTGCAGAATAATGGAGCATTGTGTAGCAGTGCAGAATAATGGAGTGTGGTGTAGCAGTGCAGAATAATGGAGTGTGGTGTAGTAGTGCAGAATAATGGAGTGTGGTGTAGTAGTGCAGAATAATGGAGTGTGGTGTAGCAGTGCAGAATAATGGAGCATTGTGTAGCAGTGCAGAATAATGGAGTGTGGTGTAGCAGTGCAGAATAATGGAGCATTGTGTAGCAGTGCAGAATAATGGAGTGTGGTGTAGTAGTGCAGAATAATGGAGCTGTTGTGTAGCAGTGCAGAATAATGGAGTGTGTGTAGCAGTGCAGAATAATGGAGCATGGTGTAGTAGTGCAGAATAATGGAGTGTGTGTAGTAGTGCAGAATAATGGAGCGTGGTGTAGCAGTGCAGAATAATGGAGTGTGGTGTAGTAGTGCAGAATAATGGAGTGTGGTGTAGTAGTGCAGAATAATGGAGTGTGGTGTAGTAGTTCAGAATAATGGAGTGTGGTGTAGTAGTTCAGAATAATGGAGTGTGGTGTAGTAGTGCAGAATAATGGAGTGTGGTGTAGTAGTGCAGAATAATGGAGCATTGTGTAGCAGTGCAGAATAATGGAGTGTGGTGTAGTAGTGCAGAATAATGGAGTGTTGTGTAGTAGTGCAGAATAATGGAGTGTGGTGTAGCAGTGCAGAATAATGGAGCATGGTGTAGTAGTGCAGAATAATGGAGCATTGTGTAGCAGTGCAGAATAATGGAGTGTGGTGTAGTAGTGCAGAATAATGGAGTGTGGTGTAGTAGTGCAGAATAATGGAGTGTGGTGTAGCAGTGCAGAATAATGGAGCATTGTGTAGCAGTGCAGAATAATGGAGTGTGGTGTAGTAGTGCAGAATAATGGAGCATTGTGTAGCAGTGCAGAATAATGGAGTGTGGTGTAGCAGTGCAGAATAATGGAGCATGGTGTAGTAGTGCAGAATAATGAAGTGTGGTGTAGTAGTGCAGAATAATGGAGCATGGTGTAGTAGTGCAGAATAATGGAGTGTGGTGTAGTAGTGCAGAATAATGGAGCATTGTGTAGTAGTGCAGAATAATGGAGTGTGGTGTAGTAGTGCAGAATAATGGAGTGTGGTGTAGTAGTGCAGAATAATGGAGTGTGGTGTAGTAGTGCAGAATAATGGAGTGTGGTGTAGCAGTGCAGAATAATGGAGTGTGGTGTAGTAGTGCAGAATAATGGAGTGTGGTGTAGTAGTGCAGAATAATGGAGTGTGGTGTAGCAGTGCAGAATAATGGAGCGTGGTGTAGTAGTGCAGAATAATGGAGTGTGGTGTAGCAGTGCAGAATAATGGAGCATTGTGTAGCAGTGCAGAATAATGGAGTGTGGTGTAGCAGTGCAGAATAATGGAGCATTGTGTAGCAGTGCAGAATAATGGAGTGTGGTGTAGCAGTGCAGAATAATGGAGCATTGTGTAGCAGTGCAGAATAATGGAGTGTGGTGTAGTAGTGCAGAATAATGGAGTGTGGTGTAGCAGTGCAGAATAATGGAGTGTGGTGTAGTAGTGCAGAATAATGGAGCATTGTGTAGCAGTGCAGAATAATGGAGTGTGGTGCAGCAGTGCAGAATAATGGAGCATCGTGTAGTAGTGCAGAATAATGGAGCATGGTGTAGCAGTGCAGAATAATGGAGCATTGTGTAGCAGTGCAGAATAATGGAGTGTGGTGTAGTAGTGCAGAATAATGGAGTGTGGTGTAGTAGTGCAGAATAATGGAGTGTGGTGTAGCAGTGCAGAATAATGGAGTGTGGTGTAGTAGTGCAGAATAATGGAGCATTGTGTAGCAGTGCAGAATAATGGAGTGGGGTGTAGCAGTGCAGAATAATGGAGCATTGTGTAGTAGTGCAGAATAATGGAGTGGGGTGTAGCAGTGCAGAATAATGGAGCATTGTGTAGTAGTGCAGAATAATGGAGTGTGGTGTAGCAGTGCAGAATAATGGAGTGTGGTGTAGTAGTGCAGAATAATGGAGTGTGGTGTAGCAGTGCAGAATAATGGAGTGTGGTGTAGCAGTGCAGAATAATGGAGCATGGTGTAGTAGTGCAGAATAATGGAGTGTGGTGTAGCAGTGCAGAATAATGGAGCATTGTGTAGCAGTGCAGAATAATGGAGTGTGGTGTAGCAGTGCAGAATAATGGAGCATTGTGTAGCAGTGCAGAATAATGGAGTGTGGTGTAGTAGTGCAGAATAATGGAGTGTGGTGTAGCAGTGCAGAATAATGGAGCATTGTGTAGCAGTGCAGAATAATGGAGCATTGTGTAGTAGTGCAGAATAATGGAGTGGGGTGTAGCAGTGCAGAATAATGGAGCATTGTGTAGCAGTGCAGAATAATGGAGTGGGGTGTAGCAGTGCAGAATAATGGAGTGTGGTGTAGTAGTGCAGAATAATGGAGTGTGGTGTAGCAGTGCAGAATAATTGAGCATTGTGTAGCAGTGCAGAATAATGGAGTGTGGTGTAGTAGTGCAGAATAATGGAGTGTGGTGTAGCAGTGCAGAATAATGGAGTGTGGTGTAGCAGTGCAGAATAATGGAGCATTGTGTAGCAGTGCAGAATAATGGAGCATTGTGTAGCAGTGCAGAATAATGGAGTGTGGTGTAGCAGTGCAGAATAATGGAGCATGGTGTAATAGTGCAGAATAATGGAGCATTGTGTAGCAGTGCAGAATAATGGAGCATTGTGTAGCAGTGCAGAATAATGGAGTGTGGTGTAGTAGTGCAGAATAATGGAGTGTGGTGTAGTAGTGCAGAATAATGGAGTGTGGTGTAGCAGTGCAGAATAATGGAGCATTGTGTAGTAGTGCAGAATAATGGAGTGTGGTGTAGCAGTGCAGAATAATGGAGTGTGGTGTAGTAGTGCAGAATAATGGAGTGTGGTGTAGCAGTGCAGAATAATGGAGTGTGGTGTAGCAGTGCAGAATAATGGAGCATGGTGTAGTAGTGCAGAATAATGGAGTGTGGTGTAGCAGTGCAGAATAATGGAGCATTGTGTAGCAGTGCAGAATAATGGAGTGTGGTGTAGCAGTGCAGAATAATGGAGCATTGTGTAGCAGTGCAGAATAATGGAGTGTGGTGTAGTAGTGCAGAATAATGGAGTGTGGTGTAGCAGTGCAGAATAATGGAGCATTGTGTAGCAGTGCAGAATAATGGAGCATTGTGTAGTAGTGCAGAATAATGGAGTGGGGTGTAGCAGTGCAGAATAATGGAGCATTGTGTAGCAGTGCAGAATAATGGAGTGGGGTGTAGCAGTGCAGAATAATGGAGTGTGGTGTAGCAGTGCAGAATAATTGAGCATTGTGTAGCAGTGCAGAATAATGGAGTGTGGTGTAGTAGTGCAGAATAATGGAGTGTGGTGTAGCAGTGCAGAATAATGGAGTGTGGTGTAGCAGTGCAGAATAATGGAGCATTGTGTAGCAGTGCAGAATAATGGAGCATTGTGTAGCAGTGCAGAATAATGGAGTGTGGTGTAGCAGTGCAGAATAATGGAGCATGGTGTAATAGTGCAGAATAATGGAGCATTGTGTAGCAGTGCAGAATAATGGAGCATTGTGTAGCAGTGCAGAATAATGGAGTGTGGTGTAGTAGTGCAGAATAATGGAGTGTGGTGTAGTAGTGCAGAATAATGGAGTGTGGTGTAGCAGTGCAGAATAATGGAGCATTGTGTAGTAGTGCAGAATAATGGAGTGGGGTGTAGTAGTGCAGAATAATGGAGTGTGGTGTAGTAGTGCAGAATAATGGAGCATTGTGTAGCAGTGCAGAATAATGGAGTGGGGTGTAGCAGTGCAGAATAATGGAGCATTGTGTAGTAGTGCAGAATAATGGAGTGGGGTGTAGCAGTGCAGAATAATGGAGCATTGTGTAGCAGTGCAGAATAATGGAGTGTGGTGTAGTAGTGCAGAATAATGGAGCATTGTGTAGCAGTGCAGAATAATGGAGTGGGGTGTAGCAGTGCAGAATAATGGAGTGTGGTGTAGTAGTGCAGAATAATGGAGTGTGGTGTAGCAGTGCAGAATAATGGAGTGTGGTGTAGTAGTGCAGAATAATGGAGCATTGTGTAGCAGTGCAGAATAATGGAGTGTGGTGTAGCAGTGCAGAATAATGGAGCATGGTGTAGTAGTGCAGAATAATGGAGTGTGGTGTAGCAGTGCAGAATAATGGCGCATGGTGTAGTAGTGCAGAATAATGGAGTGTGGTGTAGCAGTGCAGAATAATGGAGCATTGTGTAGCAGTGCAGAATAATGGAGTGTGGTTTAGCAGTGCAGAATAATGGAGCATTGTGTAGCAGTGCAGAATAATGGAGTGTGGTGTAGCAGTGCAGAATAATGGAGCATTGTGTAGCAGTGCAGAATAATGGAGTGTGGTGTAGTAGTGCAGAATAATGGAGTGTTGTGTAGCAGTGCAGAATAATGGAGTGTGGTGTAGCAGTGTAGAATAATGGAGCATGGTGTAGTAGTGCAGAATAATGGAGTGTGTGTAGTAGTGCAGAATAATGGAGCATTGTGTAGCAGTGCAGAATAATGGAGTGTGGTGTAGTAGTGAAGAATAATGGAGTGTGGTGTAGTAGTGCAGAATAATGGAGTGTGGTGTAGTAGTGCAGAATAATGGAGTGTGGTGTAGTAGTTTAGAATAATGGAGTGTGGTGTAGTAGTGCAGAATAATGGAGTGTGGTGTAGTAGTGCAGAATAATGGAGTGTGGTGTAGTAGTGCAGAATAATGGAGCATTGTGTAGCAGTGCAGAATAATGGAGTGTGGTGTAGTAGTGCAGAATAATGGAGTGTTGTGTAGTAGTGCAGAATAATGGAGTGTGGTGTAGCAGTGCAGAATAATGGAGCATGGTGTAGTAGTGCAGAATAATGGAGCATTGTGTAGCAGTGCAGAATAATGGAGTGTGGTGTAGTAGTGCAGAATAATGGAGTGTGGTGTAGTAGTGCAGAATAATGGAGTGTGGTGTAGCAGTGCAGAATAATGGAGCATTGTGTAGCAGTGCAGAATAATGGAGTGTGGTGTAGTAGTGCAGAATAATGGAGCATTGTGTAGCAGTGCAGAATAATGGAGTGTGGTGTAGCAGTGCAGAATAATGGAGCATGGTGTAGTAGTGCAGAATAATGAAGTGTGGTGTAGTAGTGCAGAATAATGGAGCATGGTGTAGTAGTGCAGAATAATGGAGTGTGGTGTAGTAGTGCAGAATAATGGAGCATTGTGTAGTAGTGCAGAATAATGGAGTGTGGTGTAGTAGTGCAGAATAATGGAGTGTGGTGTAGTAGTGCAGAATAATGGAGTGTGGTGTAGTAGTGCAGAATAATGGAGTGTGGTGTAGCAGTGCAGAATAATGGAGTGTGGTGTAGTAGTGCAGAATAATGGAGTGTGGTGTAGTAGTGCAGAATAATGGAGTGTGGTGTAGCAGTGCAGAATAATGGAGCGTGGTGTAGTAGTGCAGAATAATGGAGTGTGGTGTAGCAGTGCAGAATAATGGAGCATTGTGTAGCAGTGCAGAATAATGGAGTGTGGTGTAGCAGTGCAGAATAATGGAGCATTGTGTAGCAGTGCAGAATAATGGAGTGTGGTGTAGCAGTGCAGAATAATGGAGCATTGTGTAGCAGTGCAGAATAATGGAGTGTGGTGTAGTAGTGCAGATTAATGGAGTGTGGTGTAGCAGTGCAGAATAATGGAGTGTGGTGTAGCAGTGCAGAATAATGGAGCATGGTGTAGTAGTGCAGAATAATGGAGTGTGTGTAGTAGTGCAGAATAATGGAGCATTGTGTATCAGTGCAGAATAATGGAGCATTGTGTAGCAGTGCAGAATAATGGAGTGTGGTGTAGTAGTGCAGAATAATGGAGTGTGGTGTAGTAGTGCAGAATAATGGAGTGTGGTGTAGTAGTGCAGAATAATGGAGTGTGGTGTAGTAGTGCAGAATAATGGAGCATTGTGTAGCAGTACAGAATAATGGAGTGTGGTGTAGTAGTGCAGAATAATGGAGTGTGGTGTAGTAGTGCAGAATAATGGAGTGTGGTGTAGTAGTGCAGAATAATGGAGCATTGTGTAGCAGTGCAGAATAATGGAGTGTGGTGCAGCAGTGCAGAATAATGGAGCATGGTGTAGTAGTGCAGAATAATGGAGCATGGTGTAGCAGTGCAGAATAATGGAGCATTGTGTAGCAGTGCAGAATAATGGAGCGTGGTGTAGTAGTGCAGAATAATGGAGTGTGGTGTAGTAGTGCAGAATAATGGAGTGTGGTGTAGCAGTGCAGAATAATGGAGCATTGTGTAGCAGTGCAGAATAATGGAGTGTGGTGTAGTAGTGCAGAATAATGGAGCATTGTGTAGCAGTGCAGAATAATGGAGCATTGTGTAGTAGTGCAGAATAATGGAGTGTGGTGTAGCAGTGCAGAATAATGGAGTGTGGTGTAGTAGTGCAGAATAATGGAGTGTGGTGTAGCAGTGCAGAATAATGGAGTGTGGTGTAGCAGTGCAGAATAATGGAGCATGGTGTAGTAGTGCAGAATAATGGAGTGTGGTGTAGCAGTGCAGAATAATGGAGCATTGTGTAGCAGTGCAGAATAATGGAGTGTGGTGTAGCAGTGCAGAATAATGGAGCATTGTGTAGCAGTGCAGAATAATGGAGTGTGGTGTAGTAGTGCAGAATAATGGAGCATTGTGTAGCAGTGCAGAATAATGGAGTGTGGTGTAGTAGTGCAGAATAATGGAGTGTGGTGTAGTAGTGCAGAATAATGGAGTGTGGTGTAGCAGTGCAGAATAATGGAGTGTGGTGTAGCAGTGCAGAATAATGGAGCATTGTGTAGCAGTGCAGAATAATGGAGTGTGGTGTAGTAGTGCAGAATAATGGAGTGTGGTGTAGCAGTGCAGAATAATGGAGTGTGGTGTAGCAGTGCAGAATAATGGAGCATTGTGTAGCAGTGCAGAATAATGGAGCATTGTGTAGCAGTGCAGAATAATGGAGTGTGGTGTAGCAGTGCAGAATAATGGAGTGTGGTGTAGCAGTGCAGAATAATGGAGCATGGTGTAATAGTGCAGAATAATGGAGCATTGTGTAGCAGTGCAGAATAATGGAGCATGGTGTAGCAGTGCAGAATAATGGAGCATTGTGTAGCAGTGCAGAATAATGGAGTGTGGTGTAGTAGTGCAGAATAATGGAGCATTGTGTAGCAGTGCAGAATAATGGAGTGGGGTGTAGCAGTGCAGAATAATGGAGCATTGTGTAGTAGTGCAGAATAATGGAGTGGGGTGTAGCAGTGCAGAATAATGGAGCATTGTGTAGCAGTGCAGAATAATGGAGTGTGGTGTAGTAGTGCAGAATAATGGAGCATTGTGTAGCAGTGCAGAATAAGGGAGTGGGGTGTAGCAGTGCAGAATAATGGAGTGTGGTGTAGTAGTGCAGAATAATGGAGTGTGGTGTAGCAGTGCAGAATAATGGAGTGTGGTGTAGTAGTGCAGAATAATGGAGCATTGTGTAGCAGTGCAGAATAATGGAGTGTGGTGTAGCAGTGCAGAATAATGGAGCATGGTGTAGTAGTGCAGAATAATGGAGTGTGGTGTAGCAGTGCAGAATAATGGAGCATGGTGTAGTAGTGCAGAATAATGGAGTGTGGTGTAGCAGTGCAGAATAATGGAGCATTGTGTAGCAGTGCAGAATAATGGAGTGTGGTGTAGCAGTGCAGAATAATGGAGCATTGTGTAGCAGTGCAGAATAATGGAGTGTGGTGTAGCAGTGCAGAATAATGGAGCATTGTGTAGCAGTGCAGAATAATGGAGTGTGGTGTAGTAGTGCAGAATAATGGAGTGTTGTGTAGCAGTGCAGAATAATGGAGTGTGGTGTAGCAGTGCAGAATAATGGAGCATGGTGTAGTAGTGCAGAATAATGGAGTGTGTGTAGTAGTGCAGAATAATGGAGCATTGTGTAGCAGTGCAGAATAATGGAGCATTGTGTAGCAGTGCAGAATAATGGAGTGTGGTGTAGTAGTGAAGAATAATGGAGTGTGGTGTAGTAGTGCAGAATAATGGAGTGTGGTGTAGTAGTGCAGAATAATGGAGTGTGGTGTAGTAGTTTAGAATAATGGAGTGTGGTGTAGTAGTGCAGAATAATGGAGTGTGGTGTAGTAGTGCAGAATAATGGAGTGTGGTGTAGTAGTGCAGAATAATGGAGCATTGTGTAGCAGTGCAGAATAATGGAGTGTGGTGTAGTAGTGCAGAATAATGGAGTGTTGTGTAGTAGTGCAGAATAATGGAGTGTGGTGTAGCAGTGCAGAATAATGGAGCATGGTGTAGTAGTGCAGAATAATGGAGCATTGTGTAGCAGTGCAGAATAATGGAGTGTGGTGTAGTAGTGCAGAATAATGGAGTGTGGTGTAGTAGTGCAGAATAATGGAGTGTGCTGTAGCAGTGCAGAATAATGGAGCATTGTGTAGCAGTGCAGAATAATGGAGTGTGGTGTAGTAGTGCAGAATAATGGAGCATTGTGTAGCAGTGCAGAATAATGGAGTGTGGTGTAGCAGTGCAGAATAATGGAGCATGGTGTAGTAGTGCAGAATAATGAAGTGTGGTGTAGTAGTGCAGAATAATGGAGCATGGTGTAGTAGTGCAGAATAATGGAGTGTGGTGTAGTAGTGCAGAATAATGGAGCATTGTGTAGTAGTGCAGTATAATGGAGTGTGGTGTAGTAGTGCAGAATAATGGAGTGGGGTGTAGTAGTGCAGAATAATGGAGCATTGTGTAGCAGTGCAGAATAATGGAGTGTGGTGTAGTAGTGCAGAATAATGGAGCATTGTGTAGCAGTGCAGAATAATGGAGCATTGTGTAGCAGTGCAGAATAATGGAGTGTGGTGTAGTAGTGCAGAATAATGGAGTGTGTGTAGTAGTGCAGAATAATGGAGCATTGTGTAGTAGTGCAGAATAATGGAGTGGGGTGTAGCAGTGCAGAATAATGGAGTGTGGTGTAGTAGTGCAGAATAATGGAGTGTTGTGTAGCAGTGCAGAATAATGGAGTGTGGTGTAGTAGTGCAGAATAATGGAGTATGGTGTAGTAGTGCAGAATAATGGAGTGTGGTGTAGCAGTGCAGAATAATGGAGTGTGGTGTAGCAGTGCAGAATAATGGAGCATTGTGTAGCAGTGCAGAATAATGGAGTGTGGTGTAGTAGTGCAGAATAATGGAGTGTGGTGCAGCAGTGCAGAATAATGGAGCATGGTGTAGTAGTGCAGAATAATGGAGCATGGTGTAGCAGTGCAGAATAATGGAGCATTGTGTAGCAGTGCAGAATAATGGAGTGTGGTGTAGTAGTGCAGAATAATGGAGTGTGGTGTAGTAGTGCAGAATAATGGAGTGTGGTGTAGCAGTGCAGAATAATGGAGTGTGGTGCAGCAGTGCAGAATAATGGAGCATGGTGTAGTAGTGCAGAATAATGGAGCATGGTGTAGCAGTGCAGAATAATGGAGCATTGTGTAGCAGTGCAGAATAATGGAGTGTGGTGTAGTAGTGCAGAATAATGGAGTGTGGTGTAGTAGTGCAGAATAATGGAGTGTGGTGTAGCAGTGCAGAATAATGGAGCATTGTGTAGCAGTGCAGAATAATGGAGTGTGGTGTAGTAGAGCAGAATAATGGAGCATTGTGTAGCAGTGCAGAATAATGGAGTGGGGTGTAGCAGTGCAGAATAATGGAGCATTGTGTAGTAGTGCAGAATAATGGAGTGGGGTGTAGCAGTGCAGAATAATGGAGCATTGTGTAGTAGTGCAGAATAATGGAGTGTGGTGTAGCAGTGCAGAATAATGGAGTGTGGTGTAGTAGTGCCGTATAATGGAGTGTGGTGTAGCAGTGCAGAATAATGGAGTGTGGTGTAGCAGTGCAGAATAATGGAGCATGGTGTAGTAGTGCAGAATAATGGAGTGTGGTGTAGCAGTGCAGAATAATGGAGCATTGTGTAGCAGTGCAGAATAATGGAGTGTGGTGTAGCAGTGCAGAATAATGGAGCATTGTGTAGCAGTGCAGAATAATGGAGTGTGGTGTAGCAGTGCAGAATAATGGAGTGTGGTGTAGTAGTGCAGAATAATGGAGCATTGTGTAGCAGTGCAGAATAATGGAGTGTGGTGTAGCAGTGCAGAATAATGGAGTGTGGTGTAGCAGTGCAGAATAATGGAGTGTGGTGTAGCAGTGCAGAATAATGGAGCATTGTGTAGCAGTGCAGAATAATGGAGTGTGGTGTAGCAGTGCAGAATAATGGAGCATGGTGTAATAGTGCAGAATAATGGAGCATTGTGTAGCAGTGCAGAATAATGGAGTGTGGTGTAGTAGTGCAGAATAATGGAGTGTGGTGTAGTAGTGCAGAATAATGGAGTGAGGTGTAGCAGTGCAGAATAATGGAGTGTGGTGTAGTAGTGCAGAATAATGGAGCGTGGTGTAGTAGTGCAGAATAATGGAGTGTGGTGTAGCAGTGCAGAATAATGGAGCATTGTGTAGCAGTGCAGAATAATGGAGTGTGGTGTAGTAGTGCAGAATAAAGGAGCATTGTGTAGCAGTGCAGAATAATGGAGTGGGGTGTAGCAGTGCAGAATAATGGAGCATTGTGTAGTAGTGCAGAATAATGGAGTGGGGTGTAGCAGTGCAGAATAATGGAGCATTGTGTAGCAGTGCAGAATAATGGAGTGTGGTGTAGTAGTGCAGAATAATGGAGTGTGGTGTAGCAGTGCAGAATAATGGAGTGTGGTGTAGTAGTGCAGAATAATGGAGCATGGTGTAGTAGTGCAGAATAATGGAGTGTGGTGTAGCAGTGCAGAATAATGGAGCATTGTGTAGCAGTGCAGAATAATGGAGTGTGGTGTAGCAGTGCAGAATAATGGAGTGTGGTGTAGTAGTGCAGAATAATGGAGTGTGTGTAGTAGTGCAGAATAATGGAGTGTGGTGTAGTAGTGCAGAATAATGGAGTGTGGTGTAGTAGTGCAGAATAATGGAGTGTGGTGTAGTAGTGCAGAATAATGGAGTGTGGTGTAGCAGTGCAGAATAATGGAGTGTGGTGTAGTAGTGCAGAATAATGGAGCATTGTGTAGCAGTGCAGAATAATGGAGTGTGGTGTAGCAGTGCAGAATAATGGAGCATTGTGTAGCAGTGCAGAATAATGGAGTGTGGTGTAGCAGTGCAGAATAATGGAGTGTGGTGTAGTAGTGCAGAATAATGGAGTGTGTGTAGTAGTGCAGAATAATGGAGTGTGGTGTAGTAGTGCAGAATAATGGAGTGTGGTGTAGTAGTGCAGAATAATGGAGTGTGGTGTAGTAGTGCAGAATAATGGAGTGTGGTGTAGCAGTGCAGAATAATGGAGCATTGTGTAGCAGTGCAGAATAATGGAGTGTGGTGTAGTAGTGCAGATTAATGGAGTGTGGTGTAGCAGTGCAGAATAATGGAGTGTGGTGTAGCAGTGCAGAATAATGGAGCATGGTGTAGTAGTGCAGAATAATGGAGTGTGTGTAGTAGTGCAGAATAATGGAGCATTGTGTATCAGTGCAGAATAATGGAGCATTGTGTAGCAGTGCAGAATAATGGAGTGTGGTGTAGTAGTGCAGAATAATGGAGTGTGGTGTAGTAGTGCAGAATAATGGAGTGTGGTGTAGTAGTGCAGAATAATGGAGTGTAGTGTAGTAGTGCAGAATAATGGAGTGTGGTGTAGTAGTGCAGAATAATGGAGCATTGTGTAGCAGTGCAGAATAATGGAGCATTGTGTAGCAGTGCAGAATAATGAAGTGTGGTGTAGTAGTGCAGAATAATGGAGTGTGGTGTAGTAGTGCAGAATAATGGAGTGGTGTAGTAGTGCAGAATAATGGAGCATTGTGTAGCAGTACAGAATAATGGAGTGTGGTGTAGCAGTGCAGAATAATGGAGTGTGGTGTAGCAGTGCAGAATAATGGAGTGTGGTGTAGTAGTGCAGAATAATGGAGTGTGGTGTAGTAGTGCATAATAATGGAGCATTGTGTAGCAGTGCAGAATAATGGAGTGGGGTGTAGCAGTGCAGAATAATGGAGCATTGTGTAGCAGTGCAGAATAATGGAGCATGGTGTAGCAGTGCAGAATAATGGAGCATTGTGTAGCAGTGCAGAATAATGGAGTGTGGTGTAGTAGTGCAGAATAATGGAGTGTGGTGTAGTAGTGCAGAATAATGGAGTGTGGTGTAGCAGTGCAGAATAATGGAGCATTGTGTAGCAGTGCAGAATAATGGAGTGTGGTGTAGCAGTGCAGAATAATGGAGTGTGGTGTAGTAGTGCAGAATAATGGAGCATTGTGTAGCAGTGCAGAATAATGGAGCATTGTGTAGCAGTGCAGAATAATGGAGCATTGTGTAGCAGTGCAGAATAATGGAGTGTGGTGTAGCAGTGCAGAATAATGGAGCATGGTGTAATAGTGCAGAATAATGGAGCATTGTGTAGCAGTGCAGAATAATGGAGTGTGGTGTAGTAGTGCAGAATAATGGAGTGTGGTGTAGTAGTGCAGAATAATGGAGTGAGGTGTAGCAGTACAGAATAATGGAGTGTGGTGTAGTAGTGCAGAATAATGGAGCGTGGTGTAGTAGTGCAGAATAATGGAGTGTGGTGTAGCAGTGCAGAATAATGGAGCATTGTGTAGCAGTGCAGAATAATGGAGTGTGGTGTAGTAGTGCAGAATAAAGGAGCATTGTGTAGCAGTGCAGAATAATGGAGTGGGGTGTAGCAGTGCAGAATAATGGAGCATTGTGTAGTAGTGCAGAATAATGGAGTGGGGTGTAGCAGTGCAGAATAATGGAGCATTGTGTAGCAGTGCAGAATAATGGAGTGTGGTGTAGTAGTGCAGAATAATGGAGTGTGGTGTAGCAGTGCAGAATAATGGAGTGTGGTGTAGTAGTGCAGAATAATGGAGCATTGTGTAGCAGTGCAGAATAATGGAGTGTGGTGTAGCAGTGCAGAATAATGGAGCATTGTGTAGCAGTGCAGAATAATGGAGTGTGGTGTAGCAGTGCAGAATAATGGAGTGTGGTGTAGTAGTGCAGAATAATGGAGTGTGTGTAGTAGTGCAGAATAATGGAGTGTGGTGTAGTAGTGCAGAATAATGGAGTGTGGTGTAGTAGTGCAGAATAATGGAGTGTGGTGTAGTAGTGCAGAATAATGGAGTGTGGTGTAGCAGTGCAGAATAATGGAGCATTGTGTAGCAGTGCAGAATAATGGAGTGTGGTGTAGTAGTGCAGATTAATGGAGTGTGGTGTAGCAGTGCAGAATAATGGAGTGTGGTGTAGCAGTGCAGAATAATGGAGCATGGTGTAGTAGTGCAGAATAATGGAGTGTGTGTAGTAGTGCAGAATAATGGAGCATTGTGTATCAGTGCAGAATAATGGAGCATTGTGTAGCAGTGCAGAATAATGGAGTGTGGTGTAGTAGTGCAGAATAATGGAGTGTGGTGTAGTAGTGCAGAATAATGGAGTGTGGTGTAGTAGTGCAGAATAATGGAGTGTAGTGTAGTAGTGCAGAATAATGGAGTGTGGTGTAGTAGTGCAGAATAATGGAGCATTGTGTAGCAGTGCAGAATAATGGAGCATTGTGTAGCAGTGCAGAATAATGAAGTGTGGTGTAGTAGTGCAGAATAATGGAGTGTGGTGTAGTAGTGCAGAATAATGGAGTGGTGTAGTAGTGCAGAATAATGGAGCATTGTGTAGCAGTACAGAATAATGGAGTGTGGTGTAGCAGTGCAGAATAATGGAGTGTGGTGTAGCAGTGCAGAATAATGGAGTGTGGTGTAGTAGTGCAGAATAATGGAGTGTGGTGTAGTAGTGCAGAATAATGGAGCATTGTGTAGCAGTGCAGAATAATGGAGCATGGTGTAGCAGTGCAGAATAATGGAGCATTGTGTAGCAGTGCAGAATAATGGAGTGTGGTGTAGTAGTGCAGAATAATGGAGTGTGGTGTAGTAGTGCAGAATAATGGAGTGTGGTGTAGCAGTGCAGAATAATGGAGCATTGTGTAGCAGTGCAGAATAATGGAGTGTGGTGTAGCAGTGCAGAATAATGGAGCATTGTGTAGCAGTGCAGAATAATGGAGTGGGGTGTAGCAGTGCAGAATAATGGCGCATTGTGTAGCAGTGCAGAATAATGGAGTGTGGTGTAGTAGTGCAGAATAATGGAGTGTGGTGTAGTAGTGCAGAATAATGGAGTGTGGTGTAGCAGTGCAGAATAATGGAGAGTGGTGTAGCAGTGCAGAATAATGGAGCATTGTGTAGCAGTGCAGAATAATGGAGTGTGGTGTAGTAGTGCAGAATAATGGAGTGTGGTGTAGCAGTGCAGAATAATGGAGTGTGGTGTAGCAGTGCAGAATAATGGAGTGTGGTGTAGCAGTGCAGAATAATGGAGTGTGGTGTAGCAGTGCAGAATAATGGAGTGTGGTGTAGCAGTGCAGAATAATGGAGTGTGGTGTAGCAGTGCAGAATAATGGAGCGTGGTGTAGTAGTGCAGAATAATGGAGTGTGGTGTAGTAGTGCAGAATAATGGAGTGTGGTGTAGCAGTGCAGAATAATGGAGTGTGGTGTAGCAGTGCAGAATAATGGAGTGTGGTGTAGCAGTGCAGAATAATGGAGTGTGGTGTAGTAGTGCAGAATAATGGAGTGTGGTGTAGCAGTGCAGAATAATGGAGCGTGCATTTCCAAAAACATTTCCCTTTGGATCTATCACCCCCAGACAGCTGGAAGGACCCCACTATGGATCTATCACCCCCAGACAGCTGGAAGGACCCCACTATGGATCTATCACCCCCAGACAGCTGGAAGGACCCCACTATGGATCTATCACCCCCAGACAGCTGGAAGGACCCCACTATGGATCTATCACCCCCAGACAGCTGGAAGGACCCCACTATGGATCTATCACCCCCAGTCAGCTGGAAGGACCCCACTATGGATCTATCACCCCCAGACAGCTGGAAGGACCCCACTATGGATCTATCACCCCCAGACAGCTGGAAGGACCCCACTATGGATCTATCACCCCCAGACAGCTGGAAGGACCCCACTATGGATCTATCACCCCCAGACAGCTGGAAGGACCCCACTATGGATCTATCACCCCCAGACAGCTGGAAGGACCCCACTATGGATCTATCACCCCCAGACAGCTGGAAGGACCCCACTATGGATCTATCACCCCCAGACAGCTGGAAGGACCCCACTATGGATCTATCACCCCCAGACAGCTGGAAGGACCCCACTATGGATCTATCACCCCCAGACAGCTGGAAGGACCACACTATGGATCTATCACCCCCAGACAGCTGGAAGGACCCCACTATGGATCTATCACCCCCAGTCAGCTGGAAGGACCACACTATGGATCTATCACCCCCAGACAGCTGGAAGGACCACACTAGTGGTGACTTTCCCTTGTCTCTCCCTGACTACATGTTGAAGATTGTAAATGTATCATAAGCAGATCAGAACAGAATGAAAGAGACAGAAAAAACATTAAAGTACCATGCAGTTATTATTGTCTCCATCAATTACCAATCAGCAGACACCTGTTGTGTTGACCGGGGCTTGCAATTGATCCTCTTATCTTCTCCCTCAAAGGTCAGGTCCTCAGAGGAGCGTGACTCTCCCTAACTCTCAGAGGGAAGGAAGGAGCGTGACTCTCCCTAACTCTCAGAGGGAAGGAAGGAGCGTGACTCTCCCTAACTCTCAGAGGGAAGGAAGGAGCGTGACTCTCCCTAACTGTCAGAGGGAAGGAAGGAGCGTGACTCTCCCTAACTCTCAGAGGGAAGGAAGGAGCGTGACTCTCCCTAACTCTCAGAGGGAAGGAAGGAGCGTGACTCTCCCTAACTCTCAGAGGGAAGGAAGGAGCGTGACTCTCCCTAACTCTCAGAGGGAAGGAAGGAGCGTGACTCTCCCTAACTCTCAGAAGGAAGGAAGGAGCGTGACTCTCCCTAACTCTCAGAGGGAAGGAAGGAGCGTGACTCTCCCTAACTCTCAGAGGGAAGGAAGGAGCTTGACTCTCCCTAACTCTCAGAGGGAAGGAAGGAGTGTGACTCTCCCTAACTCTCAGAGGGAAGGAAGGAGCGTGACTCTCCCTAACTCTCAGAGGGAAGGAAGGAGAGTGACTCTCCCTAACTCTCAGAGGGAAGGAAGGAGCGTGACTCTCCCTAACTCTCAGAGGGAAGGAAGGAGCGTGACTCTCCCTAACTCTCAGAGGGAAGGAAGGAGCGTGACTCTCCCTAACTCTCAGAGGGAAGGAAGGAGCGTGACTCTCCCTAACTCTCAGAGGGAAGGAAGGAGCGTGACTCTCCCTAACTCTCAGAGGGAAGGAAGGAGCGTGACTCTCCCTAACTCTCAGTGTGAAAGCCTCTTCTCACACACTGTTATCATTATTCTCATGGTTTTTTTTTCGTGCTCCCTATAAACTTGGTGTGACACCTGCTTTGATCCATCCAGGCCGAGGCAGAGGCAGAGGCTGGGGGACTGAAGGAGTCCTGATAAGTGGTTTATTTCCCTCTTCCTGTTTCTTATGGCCAAACTCGAGGGAATTCAACCAGACAACAAAGCAAGGTTGATAAGGGTGCACCATTTCAAATCCGCTTCATTGATTTGCATGTGAATATGAATGAATGCTGATTGCGTTGATTTAGCTAGTTAATGTTGCTCATAGTTGCTGATGCTTCATATGCATTTTGTTGGTTCAAAATGGATGAATTTCTCTCTGGGTAGGTATGTTCTCAGCTCGGTTTGGGATTAATTTATCTGTGGGTAGTTTTGTTCTCAGCTCGTTTTGGGAAAGTTGAGACTTCTTACTTGTATCATACATGTTTATGCTAATACGGCAGTTGGGAGCTTTGAAGATCACACATTGACACCGTGTTTGACGCTCACGATACATATCTCTCCAGGCAGGGTGGAGATTGCAGCTGATTGGCTCAACCTTTTCTATTATCTTCTTTACTTTGTGAGAAGGTGTCACTCAGAAGACATATGAATAGCAGGAGCCGCATACTGGGGGAACCTGAACTTCAGAGGACAGCACAACACATTTACAGGTGCAGATGTGAGCTAACTTGATTACACACTGGGAAGGGACGTGGTGATTATTTAATACGACTGAAAGATATCCATACTGCACATTGTACATGAACATGGGATGGTGAATACAGTGTAAGATTATATTTTTTTATTTTCCTTGGATGTCTCCATGCCTGTTTTCCTCATCCTCTGGCCAGGCATTGGCCCTTTTCACCCGGGAGGGTTACCGGGGTCATCTCCTTGATGGGTTCCAGGACAGATCCATCTGGACCAGAGAGGATGAGGAGTAGCGGACCCAGAACCTCACCTCATTCTGCCTGCACAGATTACATTCTAGTAGTTTGGGGGTGGGGGTGCTATGTGGGGGGGGCTACTTCCCTCGGCTATGATTATAACTACACCGATGTGGGCCTTGAGAAGTAAGAAATGTACCCAGGTATTGTGAAGAGCTGATAGTACTACGGCGAACATTTAGAAACCTATTTTAAAGAAACCTCTTTTGAAGAAACCTCTTTTAAAGAAACCTCTTTTGAAGAAACCTCTTTTAAAGAAACCTCTTTTAAAGAAACCTCTTTTGAAGAAACCTCTTTTAAAGAACCTATTTTAAGGAAACCTCTTTTGAAGAAACCTCTTTTAAAGAAACCTCTTTTAAAGAAACCTCTTTTAAAGAAACCTCTTTTGAAGAAACCTCATGCTAACACAGGACAGCTGTTAAAGCACTCTATATACCATGCTAACACCATGCTAACACAGGACAGCTGTTAAAGTGCTCTATATACCATGCTAACACCATGCTAACACAGGACAGCTGTTAAAGTGCTCTATATACCATGCTAACACCATGCTAAAACAGGACAGCTGTTAATTCACTCTATATACCATGCTAACACAGGACAGCTGTTAAAGCACTCTATATACCATGCTAACACAGGACAGCTGTTAAAGTGCTCTATATACCATGCTAACACCATGCTAAAACAGGACAGCTGTTAATTCACTCTATATACCATGCTAACACCATGCTAACACAGGACAGCTGTTAAAGTGCTCTATATACCATGCTAACACCATGCTAACACATGACAGCTGTTAAAGTGCTCTATATACCATGCTAACACCATGCTAACACAGGACAGCTGTTAAAGTGCTCTATATACCATGCTAACACCATGCTAAAACAGGACAGCTGTTAATTCACTCTATATACCATGCTAACACATGACAGCTGTTAAAGTGCTCTATATACCATGCTAACACCATGCTAACACAGGACAGCTGTTAAAGTGCTCTATATACCATGCTAACACCATGCTAAAACAGGACAGCTGTTAATTCACTCTATATACCATGCTAACACATGACAGCTGTTAAAGTGCTCTATATACCATGCTAACACCATGCTAACACAGGACAGCTGTTAAAGTGCTCTATATACCATGCTAACACCATGCTAAAACAGGACAGCTGTTAATTCACTCTATATACCATGCTAACACATGACAGCTGTTAAAGTGCTCTATATACCATGCTAACACCATGCTAACACAGGACAGCTGTTAAAGTGCTCTATATACCATGCTAACACCATGCTAACACAGGACAGCTGTTAAAGCACTCTATATACCATGCTAACACCATGCTAACACAGGACAGCTGTTAAAGTGCTCTATATACCATGCTAACACCATGCTAAAACAGGACAGCTGTTAAAGTGCTCTATACACCATGCTAACACAGGACAGCTGTTAAAGTGTTCTATATACCATGCTAACACCATGCTAAAACAGGACGGCTGTTAATTCACTCTATATACCATGCTAACACCATGCTAACACAGGACAGCTGTTAAAGTGCTCTATATACCATGCTAACACCATGCTAACACAGGACAGCTGTTAAAGTGCTCTATATACCATGCTAACACAGGACAGCTGTTAAAGTGCTCTATATACCATGCTAACACCATGCTAACACAGGACAGCTGTTAAAGTGCTCTATATACCATGCTAACACCATGCTAACACAGGACAGCTGTTAAAGTGCTCTATATACCATGCTAACACCATGCTAACACAGGACAGCTGTTAATTCACTCTATATACCATGCTAACACAGGACAGCTGTTAAAGCACTCTATATACCATGCTAACACAGGACAGCTGTTAAAGCACTCTATATACCATGCTAACACCATGCTAACACAGGACAGCTGTTAAAGTGCTCTATATACCATGCTAACACCATGCTAAAACAGGACGGCTGTTAATTCACTCTATATACCATGCTAACACCGGACAGCTGTAAAACATCTTTAGGAGTTGTTATTATGTATTATTGTCAGGACAGATATGTATTGTCTAAACATTACTGTAAGTACTCAGTTTGATTTTCTTCCTCTACCCCTGCAGCATCTCATTGTGATGTTAGGAGATTCTGGGTATTTATTTATTTTTTATTTCACCTTTATTTAACCAGTTAAGCCAGTTGAGAACAAGTTCTCATTTACAACTGCGACCTGGCCAAGATAAAGCAAAGCAGTGCGATAAAAACAACAACACAGAGTTACATATGGGGTAAAACAAAACATAAAGTCAAAAATACCACAGAAAATATATATACAGTGTGTTCAAATGTAGCAAGTTATGGAGGTAAGGCAATAAATAGGCCATAGTGCAAAATAATTACAATTTGTATTAACACTGGAATGATAGATGTGCAAGAGATGATGTGCAAATAGAGATACTGGGGTGCAAATTAGCAAAATAAATAACAATATGGGGATGAGGTAGTTGGGTGGGCTAATTTCAGATGGGCTGTGTACAGGTGCAGTGATCAGTAATGTGCTCTGACAACTGATGCTTAAAGTTAGTGAGGGAGATAAAAGTCTCCAGCTTCAGAGATTTTTGCAGTTCGTTCCAGTCATTGGCAGCAGAGAACTGGAAGGAATGGCGGCCAAAGGAGGTGTTGGCTTTGGGGATGACCAGTGAGATATACCTGCTGGAGCACAGACTAGGGGTGGGTGTTGCTATGGTGACCAATGTGCTAAGATAAGGCAGGGATTTGACTAGCAGTGATTTATAGATGGCCTGGAGCCAGTGGGTTTGGCGACGAATATGTAGTGAGGACCAGCCAACAAGAGCGTACAGGTCACAGTGGTGGGTAGTATATGGGGCTTTGGAGACAAAACGGATGGCACTGTGATAGACTACATCCAATTTGCTGAGTAGAGTGTCGGAGGCTATTTTGTAAATTACATCGCCGAAGTCAAGGATCGGTAGGATAGTCAGTTTTACGAGGGCATGTTTGGCAGCATGAGTGAAGGAGGCTTTGTTGCAAAATAGGAAGCCGGTTCTAGATCTAACTTTGGATTGGAGATTCTTAATGTGAGTCTGGAAGGAGAGTTTACAGTCTAACCAGACACCTAGGTATTTGTAGTTGTCCACATACTCTAGGTCAGACCCATCGAGAGTAGTGATTCTAGTCGGGTGGGTGGGAGCCAGCAGCGTTCGATTGAAGAGCATGCATTTAGTTTTACTAGTGTTTAAGAGCAGTTGGAGGCTACGGAAGGAGTGTTGTATGGCATTGAAGCTCGTTTGGAGGTTTGTTAACACAGTGTCCAATGAAGGGCCAGATGTATACAAAATGGTGGGTAGTGGTAGCAGGGAGATACACTCTCTGTGTGATGTTAGGAGATGCTGGGTAGTGGTAGCAGGGAGATACACTCTCTGTGTGATGTTAGGAGATACTGGGTAGTGGTAGGAGGGAGATACACTCTCTGTGTGATGCTAGGAGATACTGGGTTGTGGTAGCAGGGGGATACACTCTCTGTGTGATGTTAGGAGATACTGGGTAGTGGTAGGAGGGAGATACACTCTCTGTGTGATGTTAGGAGATACTGGGTAGTGGTAGCAGGGAGATACACTCTCTGTGTGATGTTAGGAGATACTGGGTAGTGGTAGCAGGGAGATACACTCTCTGTGTGATGTTAGGAGATACTGGGTAGTGGTAGCAGGGAGATACACTCTCTGTGTGATGTTAGGAGATACTGGGTAGTGGTAGCAGGGAGATACACTCTCTGTGTGATGTTAGGAGATACTGGGTAGTGGTAGCAGGGAGATACACTCTCTGTGTGATGTTAGGAGATACTGGGTAGTGGTAGGAGGGAGATACACTCTCTGTGTGATGCTAGGAGATACTGGGTTGTGGTAGCAGGGGGATACACTCTCTGTGTGATGTTAGGAGATACTGGGTAGTGGTAGGAGGGAGATACACTCTCTGTGTGATGTTAGGAGATACTGGGTAGTGGTAGCAGGGAGATACACTCTCTGTGTGATGTTAGGAGATACTGGGTAGTGGTAGCAGGGAGATGCACTCTCTGTGTGATGTTAGGAGATACTGGGTAGTGGTAGCAGGGAGATACACTCTCTGTGTGATGTTAGGAGATACTGGGTAGTGGTAGCAGGGAGATACACTCTCTGTGTGATGTTAGGAGATACTGGGTAGTGGTAGCAGGGGGATACACTCTCTGTGTGATGTTAGGAGATACTGGGTAGTGGTAGCAGGGAGATACACTCTCTGTTTGATGTTAGGAGATACTGGGTTGTGGTAGCAGGGGGATACACTCTCTGTGTGATGTTAGGAGATACTGGGTAGTGGTAGCAGGGAGATACACTCTCTGTGTGATGCTAGGAGATACTGGGTAGTGGTAGCAGGGAGATACACTCTCTGTGTGATGTTAGGAGATACTGGGTAGTGGTAGGAGGGAGATACACTCTCTGTGTGATGCTAGGAGATACTGGGTTGTGGTAGCAGGGGGATACACTCTCTGTGTGATGTTAGGAGATACTGGGTAGTGGTAGGAGGGAGATACACTCTCTGTGTGATGTTAGGAGATACTGGGTAGTGGTAGCAGGGAGATACACTCTCTGTGTGATGTTAGGAGATACTGGGTAGTGGTAGCAGGGAGATACACTCTCTGTGTGATGTTAGGAGATACTGGGTAGTGGTAGCAGGGAGATACACTCTCTGTGTGATGTTAGGAGATACTGGGTAGTGGTAGCAGGGAGATACACTCTCTGTGTGATGTTAGGAGATACTGGGTAGTGGTAGCAGGGGGATACACTCTCTGTGTGATGTTAGGAGATACTGGGTAGTGGTAGCAGGGAGATACACTCTCTGTGTGATGTTAGGAGATACTGGGTTGTGGTAGCAGGGGGATACACTCTCTGTGTGATGTTAGGAGATACTGGGTAGTGGTAGCAGGGAGATACACTCTCTGTGTGATGCTAGGAGATACTGGGTAGTGGTAGCAGGGGGATACACTATCTGTGTGATGTTAGGAGATACTGGGTTGTGGTAGCAGGGGGATACACTCTCTGTGTGATGTTAGGAGATACTGGGTAGTGGTAGCAGGGAGATACACTCTCTGTGTGATGTTAGGAGATACTGGGTTGTGGTAGCAGGGGGATACACTCTCTGTGTGATGTTAGGTGATACTGGGTTGTGGTAGCAGGGAGATACACTCTCTGTGGGATATTAGGAGATACTGGGTAGTGGTAGGAGGGAGATAAACTCTGTTTGATGAATGGCTCTTTATATGGGGCTGACGGTGAGGGAGCACACAGGTATAGTATCTATGCCCATGGGGCCGATTCCAACCTGAGTTAAGTGTGGGTAAATGGAACGTATTCCTCTTTTTATGCACTTTTCTCTCTATGCATATTCTGACCTTGAACTTAAGCGTGAGAACAGCATGCTATTCACCCCTCTATTCATTTGGGGTGGAGATCAAAGGAATGAAGGCGTGTCTAGAGATACGCAGTATTCTGACATTAATATAATAATAATATGCCATTTAGCAGACGCTTTTATCCTAAGCGACTTACAGTCATGTGCGCATACATTTTTACGTATGGGTGGTCCCGGGGATCGAACCCACTACCCTGGCGTTCCAAGCGCCGTGCTCTACCAGCTGAGCTACAGAGGACCACGCAGACTTGATTCCCTCATAATTCCACCTCCATCACGCACGAGGAACCCATGAATAAGTTTAAGCGAACTTGCCAGTTCCAAGTGGGAAAAAGCATTTACTTAATTTTTTTCCCGGATAGAAATAAGACCATTCTCCATGAACTGTAATTTATAAATGAATAAGAGCTATTGATAAGAGCTAGGTCAATTAGTAATCCGTTTGGAGAAGGGGATTGTAAATACACATAGCAAATAGTTTTAGATGATTTTTTCCTTACGATCAGTGGAGACGAATGTGAAACCAGCCATATGGAAGCAAACTGAAAATCATATCAACATGACATGTATTGCGGCCCCTTTTCCACAGTGAAGTAGGTTATAAACAGCTGTGCCGTTATTCAGAATTTTAACTGTGTGTCCTCGTAATTTGCGCGGATGAAACTGAGACCCAAGCTATAGGCTTCTGTAGGGCTGAACCTGCCGAGTTGATGTAAGCGCTTTAGAACGTTTTAATTATATGCCCCAGCTTTTCTCCATTTAAAAAAAAAACAATTTGTATCATGTTAAATATTAGCCACTATCAGGAGCCACTGTCAGTAACACCCACATACATTTATAACTGTCACTTTAGTGCTAGTTGTCTTCAGTTTGTAGCTTACATTTAGCATCATTCCATTCTAGTCCGTTTTCCGTTTCTTTCCCCTGTCACGTCTGTGTTGTTGTTCCCGAGGGTCGCTAGCATTAGCGGATGATATCTGGCTACCGCTGTGCAATAATTTGGAACACGTATCTTATTTGAATCATTATGGAACTCAGACCAAACGTAGCAGGTTAAACCTGGAGCCCGGTGCACGGTTCACCAAGACTGGACCGTTGTCATACAGTTCCATGATTAGTGAGAATTAAGGTAGATTTATAGGACTACTGTTCAACCCCTATTGTACACTTTTTTCCACCTTCCAATATTTCATGTATTGAACTTGAATATGACAACCTTCAGGATGAATCAAACCAATGTATTTTTTATTCATCAATATATTTCGTACATAAAAAGGCTCAACAACCAGTTGTTTTATGATTCATACATACTTTCCTAACCCTAAAATGTGCCTAAATAATCTAACAGATCAGAGTATTTTTAAATCTACCAGTTGGTGCTGAAACGGAGATGAAGATGTATCTCTTTCATTGATCCCTGTTGTCTGAACCCGTTCTCTCTATGTATTCTAGTCTGTCCACACAATTCTAATTAAAGGTACACCGTATTTAAAGGGATGGCTTAAGATAAATGTACCTGAAAACCATACGGAATGAAAACTCCACGAGAAAAACTGTTGGAAAGCAAGTGGGAGGGTTTTCAGCGGTTGAATTAAATGTATTCAGCTTGCACAAGGGAACCACGCCTGCAAAGCCTCATGCACTTGCTAGGGTGATCACATTTAAAATACACCTGCTAGGGTGATCACATTTAAAATACACTTGCTAGGGTGATCACATTTAAAATACACCTGCTAGGGTTATCACATTTAAAATACACCTGCTAGGGTGATCACATTTAAAATACACTTGCTAGGGTGATCACATTTAAAATACACCTGCTAGGGTGATCACATTTAAAATACACCTGCTAGGGTGATCACATTTAAAATACACCTGCTAGGGTGATCACATTTAAAATACACCTGCTAGGGTGATCACATTTAAAATACACTTGCTAGGGTGATCACATTTAAAATACACCTGCTAGGGTGATCACATTTAAAATACACCTGCTAGGGTGATCACATTTAAAATACACTTGCTAGGGTGATCACATTTAAAATACACCTGCTAGGGTGATCACATTTAAAATACACCTGCTAGGGTGATCACATTTAAAATACACCTGCTAGGGTGATCACATTTAAAATACACATGCTAGGGTGATCACATTTAAAATACACCTGCTAGGGTGATCACATTTAAAATACACCTGCTAGGGTGATCACATTTAAAATACACCTGCTAGGGTGATCACATTTAAAATACACCTGCTAGGGTGATCACATTTAAAATACACCTGCTAGGGTGATCACATTTAAAATACACCTGCTAGGGTGATCACATTTAAAATACTCAAATGCGGGACAACGGGATGAGTTTGCAGGATATTTGTGGGACAGTGTCTTTTAAATTGACACAATACCTGTTTAGCAAAGGTGTCAGCTAGAGATGATGTGGAGGAGCTTGCAGGGATTTGTAGTTTTGCATGATGTCTACTTTGATGCTAATTAACGTTTTAGAATCTGAGAGTAAATGGAGTTGGGCTCTATACCAACTACTAGGAAAGGCATGTGTAGGAACTTTTTGTATTTATAAGTAAGAATAGAATAGATGCAGACTGGCGTACGTTTGTGTAGGTCTAATATTTCTAAACCACTTTCACAGACTTCATTTTGGGAAAACAAATATGCCTTGATAATATTGGATTACTTAGAGAAAGCATTATGGTAATATATTCTACAAGGTGACAGAGGAAGGCAAGTACTGAATGACAGATAATAATGCACGAAGCATGAAAATATACATCTAAATATATAATCTTAAATCTTCACTTAAATCTTCATGTACCACTGTTTTCAAGGCCACTCTAAGCACTGTGGTCCATTGCAGATTGTAGATCATGTATGACAATCACTACCTTCATGAATCTAGTTGATGATCCCTATAATATACTGTATGGCTTACGTCAGCAAGTAATGTAATGTAATGGAGCCAGCTGCATAGCAAACACAAACTCACTCACTTACTCTCTCTCTCTCTCTCTCTCTCTCTCTCTCTCTCTCTCTCTCTCTCTCTGTCTCTCTCTGTCTCTCTCTCTCTCTCTCTCTCTCTCTCTCTCTCTCTCTCTCTCTCTCTCTCTCTCTCTCTCTCTCTCTCTCTCTCTCTCTCTCTCTCTCTCTCTCTCTCTCTCTCTCTCTCTCTCTCTCTCTCTCTCTCTCTCTCTCTCTCTCTCTCTCTCTCTCTCTCTCTCTCTCTCTCTCTCTCTCTCTCTCTCTCTCATAATGACAGACACAGTCAGGCAGCGTTTCGTTACTGTACAAAATAATTTATTTGTCAGCGTTAAAATCCCATTGCTGCTCTGATCAAAACACAAAACGATATTGTCCCTCATTTAGAAAAAAAAAAATAGCTTTTTTTTTTAATACATCAAAACACAACAAGAAAGGAAAAGATGGTGAAGGGCTGAAACTGTTTTCTTCTTCAGGTCCTAGAGTATCAAGGATTAGTCAGAGAGGATATAAATAGCAACTGACTTATAAGAGCAATGGACTCCCCAGAAAACTCAACGGGGATTTGCTCTCCCAGCCAAGTGTCAACAGTAAAACCTCATTATTGTGTTCTATTCTTCATGAAATGGGTCCACAGAGTAGACCCGGCTAGCTGTTAGCATCGGCACGTTAAGTTTATTGGGCTTTGCAGGGTAGCAACAAAACTAGTCATATCTGTCAGGAATATTGTAGCATATTTCCTCTGCGTTTGCTCAGACATGGTTTCTGACTGACACTTTGAAGTAATTAGCGGCACGTGAAAACCAAAAGCGTGGCGTTTGACCAAAACAACGTACATTTCTACATTTCATCATTACTACACCACGGCTCACACGAGGCTGTATCCACTGGCTCTCAGTCCATCAGCAATACAGACCATTTGCACACATAATATCAATCGCAACTCACAACAGTTTTATTTTTTATTTTCACTCAAACACCAAGATGGTATAATCCAAGGAGACTCCAGTGCAAACAGGAAATATAAATTATGTTATTAATGATGATCGATCAATAATCAATATTGTGACTCCTTCGGTTATGGGGAGTCACCTTGTTCCTGCTCCCAACCTGCCCCCTGGCTTAATGTTATTTAGGGAACCCTATTGGATGAGGAAGGAGGGTAAGTTATTATAGAACACATCACGCACAACAATGAACATCACATCAGCCGCAGGTACCCGTCCAAATGTTCCAGACGTCCACCTCAGTATGGCTCAAAGAGAAGGTTAAGGTCCAAACCGTTTAGGTACACATATTCTTTCATTACGTTATAGTTCCTGTTTGTCTTTGTCCTAATCAAAACAATGATTGTCATCATTGAAAAATAATAATACTTGTGCTTGTCACAGTTGTATCATATTGCCGCCATGTCCTCTTCCTGTGTCTTTTGTAGCGTGTTTGTCTTTCTCCTCAAAGGCTACTAAGAGTTGACCTGAGGTTCAAAGGTAATTGAAAAGGTCACAGGGGTCAGCTTAGTGGAAAACCAATCAGAGGAGGGATGAAAACCATGCATTCAAAAATAGAACTGTCACTGGAGATGAATGCCACCATGCAATATTTATACCAAGTCAAATCCACCTTCGACAGTCGGTCAGACTAAGGTCATCTGAGCCAATCACATCGTCCGTCTTCACTGTTCCCTCTCTGATGGAAAAGTTTTGGGGAAATATCTTATTTTGCTATTCAAATTAACATATGAATGTTTTCTCTTTGTTGAAACGTTTTTTTTCTCTTGATTTTTTTTTCTCTGCCCGTTGTTGTTGGGTCTGTAATTGTTTCAGAGAGGTCCCATGCTTGGCTGTGTGTTAACCGTTGGGAGACTTCCTTAGCCACTGGAAGATCTGGCGTTCGTAGAGATTGTGCCATCTCACGTTGGCCTCCACGATCTCCACGGCCCGGGCCAACGCTGGCCCCGCCCCACCTCCACTGATCTGGATGAACTCCTTCAGCTGAAGAAGGTAACAGACAGACACAAGCACAGAGTCAGGTACATGAGGGTATCCAGGCAACAGAGTCAGGTACATGAGGGTATCCAGGCAACAGAGTCAGGTACATGAGGGTATCCAGGCAACAAAGCTGTAGGGGGGAATTCAGACCTGAGTTACGCTCACGTAAATTAAACTTTATTTCCTTTTTATGTGCTTTTCTCTCTGCGTGTATTCTGACCTTGAACTTATGCATCACAAAAAGGTACGCGTTTGGGGTGGAGATCAAAGTAAATGAGATGTCTTCAGATACACCTGTACTCTTTTTTACATTTGTAAAATTTTACCCCCATTTTTTCTCCAATTTCAATCTTGTCTCATCGCTACAACTCCAGAACAGTCTCGGGAGGCGAAGGTCGAGTCATGCGTCCTCCGAAACATGACCCGCCAAACTGTGCATCTTAACACCCGCCCGCTTTACCCGGAAGCCAGCCGCACCAATGTCTCGGAGGAAACACCGTTCCCCTGACGACCGTGGTCAGCCTGCATGCGCCCGGCCCGGCACAAGGAGCGCGATGATCCAAGTAAAGCCCCCGCGGCCAAACCCTCACAACGCTGGGACAATTGTTGCGCCGCCCTATGGGACTCCCGATCATGGCCGGTTGTGACATAGCCCGTGATCGAACCCGGGTCTGTAGTGACGCCTCTAGCACTGCGATGCAGTGCCTTAGACCGCTGCGCAACTCGGGAGGCCCTGATCCGCCGTATTCTGACCTTGACTTAATGATATATTTTCACCCATCAGACTATTCTCAATTGAATATTGTCTTTACTAATATGTAACATTTGTTTCGATTTAGAATGGCCCATTATCAAATGGGCAGGAACAGGGGGAAGATAAATAATACGTGTCATCCGTGTGAAATAACGCATGGAGGACACTTTCCTGCTGGTTCCTTATTCACTCATGTCTCGTAGGCTACTCTGGTTATTTCGCCAAACCCTGTGTGCCACGGGCTCTCCAACCCTGTTCCTGCAGCTACCCAGTGATTAATTTGAGAAACCAAGTGAAATCTGTTTGGGAAACATCGATAGTAACATGTCTTCACAACAAAACATATTATTTCATTAAACTGTTGACAGCCCCCCTCTCTCTGCGCGCTGGAGAAAAGAAGGAAGGCGAGAGGGGAGGAGGTGGAAACGCATGTTAGGTGAGATATTCTGTAGGTAAAAGTAATGTGTCAGCCTATTAATTAAGAAAATATAAAGAATGCCCTATTACTAGGCTATTCAAAATCAAATACAAAATTCACTATAATTGTAGGATTACTCTGAATTTGTTTCATTTAGGCTAGACCTATTATGTACCAAAGACATCTTAAATCAGTATTTATTAAATTGTTTTTCTGCCTTGTGTAATATGCAGTAGACTATGTATTGTATAACGGCAAATTTTAATTCAGGGGTTTTTTTCGGCCTTGGGCTCATATATAGGTCTATGAGTCTGCATAAGCTCTAAAATGCATATGGGTGTTTTGAATTACTCCCAGACACAAAAACATACAGGGGCAGTGAAGTTTCTTTAAAGTTCAGAACTTCAGAAAAACTCTGTGAAGCTTTTTTTAGCCAATTAGCGGCCCCAGGGAACAAATAACAAGAAACTCGTACAGCATAAACATCCCTTTAAGGTTTTGGTCTCTTCTCTATGGTTCTGTCAGTGGGATTACTGGACTGGTTCTGATGCCCACTGATCAGTGAGAAAAACACAATTACTTTAAAAATACTATTACTTTGGGGTTGAGAAATAAATGCTATGCTTCTTAGAAATCGTTGGAATTGAATGTAGACCAGACTGTCTCCATCAAATCAACGTTAAGACAATTTAACAAAGCAGGACTGATTAGTAAGAGTATTGCATATACCTGTAATTATCATACAGTAAACTATGCTTTTTAAATGACAAAATCCATACGTTTGAATATATTCAGCTTTCTTTCACATTTGTTATACTGTAATTTACAATGTAATTTAAATGTAACATTTAATACAGAAGACTGGGATACCTGAGTGAACCTTAAATAAACGTACCTCGTTCAGCTCTGTCTCTGTGTTTAGGAATTCAGTCACCCCACTGATTAGCTTTGAATTCATGAATAGGGCCTCCCCGTAGCTAAACAAGGAGAGCAGTGAGAAGAAAAGGTTTTTTACAAACGCTGTTGTTCTATTCAGGCTTCCCTGAACACCTTTCAAAGAGCTCTGGGGCAGATCAACAAACAAAAGTTTAATTCCATTCACTTCTACAGTATCTAGAATCTAGTTTGAATCAAGTATGCATCGTCTGAAACCACAACTGAAATCACAACACAATCATTTTAATTATAAACGACACAATTCACAAGTACGGTACTGTCCTTGGAAAACACAGGAACGTTAGTACACAAGTCACACATATTACAGTCTCTGATATGAGTTTTTTTTATAGTGTTATGATGTCATATCATAGTATCGTGGGGACCGGGTTGGAGTCACTAGATAATTGGCAATGGGGGCCACGGAATCTACATTCCGTTATGTTCAAAGGAGATTACTGAGGTTGATCTTAGAATAATTGATGGACAGGATATACTGACTTGGGGTAAAGAGTCATAACTTCAAAGAATAGGAGTGCCCATGAGGATTACCAGATGTTCGTGGAGAGACTTGTAACAGAGTGTATATGTAGAGAGAGTGGATCTTTGTTCTGGAGTTAGGAAGTTGGGAGAGGCAGGGCCATGTCCCTATTCTGTTATAACTAACCATGGTACCATATTAAAATATCTTATATGAACTCCCCATCAAAAGTGTCTAAGTACATCCTTACATTCGTAATCACTTTGATAACCTAGAAACTCATCATAACAGTCTCTGAGGAATTGAATCACTTACCGTGAATTCAAGATGTCCCACTTCTCCCTGAAGTACCTCCAGGCTAAGTGTCTTCCATGCGGGTTCCGTCCCACGTGAATAATGACATCGATGACATCTTGATCTGGGACCAAATCTGAGCTCAGAGATAGATTCAGCAGCCTGGAGGAGGAGGAGGAGGAAGAAGGAAGAAGAAGAAGAAGAAGAAGAAGAAGAAGAAGAAGAAGAAGAAGAAGAAGAACTGTGTCTAAAAGAGTGTACAGGATCGTCCTCATACAGGGAACTATTTATTTAGGGAATCATCCTTACAAAGGTACAACCGGTGTGAGTGCAAAAAGCACAATAAGACATGCTCAACTCTTAATAAATTCAGAAGTTTGAAGTAGTCTTTGGGTGCTGTAGTCCAGCAGTAATCTGACTGATAAAGTCTTTGGGTGCTGTAGTCCAGCAGTAATCTGACTGATAAAGTCTTTGGGTGCTGTAGTCCAGGAGTAATCTGACTGATAAAGTCTTTGGGTGCTGTAGTCCAGCAGTAATCTGACTGATAAAGTCTTTGGGTGCTGTAGTCCAGCAGTAATCTGACTGATAAAGTCTTTGGGTGCTGTAGTCCAGGAGTAATCTGACTGATAAAGTCTTTGGGTGCTGTAGTCCAGCAGTAATCTGACTGATAAAGGCTTTGGGTGCTGTAGTCCAGCAGTAATCTGACTGATAAAGTCTTTGGGTGCTGTAGTCCAGGAGTAATCTGACTGATAAAGTCTTTGGGTGCTGTAGTCCAGCAGTAATCTGACTGATAAAGTCTTTGGGTGCTGTAGTCCAGCAGTAATCTGACTGATAAAGTCTTTGGGTGCTGTAGTCCAGCAGTAATCTGACTGATAAAGTCTTTGGGTGCTGTAGTCCAGGAGTAATCTGACTGATAAAGTCTTTGGGTGCTGTAGTCCAGGAGTAATCTGACTGATAAAGTCTTTGGGTGCTGTAGTCCAGCAGTAATCTGACTGATAAAGGCTTTGGGTGCTGTAGTCCAGCAGTAATCTGACTGATAAAGTCTTTGGGTGCTGTAGTCCAGGAGTAATCTGACTGATAAAGTCTTTGGGTGCTGTAGTCCAGCAGTAATCTGACTGATAAAGTCTTTGGGTGCTGTAGTCCAGCAGTAATCTGACTGATAAAGTCTTTGGGTGCTGTAGTCCAGGAGTAATCTGACTGATAAAGTCTTTGGGTGCTGTAGTCCAGCAGTAATCTGACTGATAAAGGCTTTGGGTGCTGTAGTCCAGCAGTAATCTGACTGATAAAGTCTTTGGGTGCTGTAGTCCAGGAGTAATCTGACTGATAAAGTCTTTGGGTGCTGTAGTCCAGCAGTAATCTGACTGATAAAGTCTTTGGGTGCTGTAGTCCAGCAGTAATCTGACTGATAAAGTCTTTGGGTGCTGTAGTCCAGCAGTAATCTGACTGATAAAGTCTTTGGGTGCTGTAGTCCAGCAGTAATCTGACTGATAAAGTCTTTGGGTGCTGTAGTCCAGCAGTAATCTGACTGATAAAGTCTTTGGGTGCTGTAGTCCAGCAGTAATCTGACTGATAAAGTCTTTGGGTGCTGTAGTCCAGGAGTAATCTGACTGATAAAGTCTTTGGGTGCTGTAGTCCAGCAGTAATCTGACTGATAAAGTCTTTGGGTGCTGTAGTCCAGCAGTAATCTGACTGATAAAGTCTTTGGGTGCTGTAGTCCAGCAGTAATCTGACTGATAAAGTCTTTGGGTGCTGTAGTCCAGCAGTAATCTGACTGATAAAGTCTTTGGGTGCTGTAGTCCAGCAGTAATCTGACTGATAAAGTCTTTGGGTGCTGTAGTCCAGCAGTAATCTGACTGATAAAGTCTTTGGGTGCTGTAGTCCAGCAGTAATCTGACTGATAAAGTCTTTGGGTGCTGTAGTCCAGCAGTAATCTGACTGATAAAGTCTTTGGGTGCTGTAGTCCAGCAGTAATCTGACTGATAAAGTCTTTGGGTGCTGTAGTCCAGGAGTAATCTGACTGATAAAGTCTTTGGGTGCTGTAGTCCAGCAGTAATCTGACTGATAAAGTCTTTGGGTGCTGTAGTCCAGCAGTAATCTGACTGATAAAGTCTTTGGGTGCTGTAGTCCAGCAGTAATCTGACTGATAAAGTCTTTGGGTGCTGTAGTCCAGCAGTAATCTGACTGATAAAGTCTTTGGGTGCTGTAGTCCAGCAGTAATCTGGCTGATAAAGTCTTTGGGTGCTGTAGTCCAGGAGTAATCTGACTGATAAAGTCTTTGGGTGCTGTAGTCCAGGAGAAATCTGACTGATAATGTCTTCTGGCAGTGAATGTATAACATAGATGATGTATTTCATTCCAGCAGTCACAATAGACACATTGGGGCAATAGAGCTTTCATCATCAGTATCAACATCCAGGGTGAAAACAAGAGTCCCGGCCCGGCTGAGGTGCCTCTGTGAAGTCAAGTGAACCACTTCTACTATTAAACTAGGAAATAAAGAAACACATTAAGGCTGACTCAGTCCGGGGGAGAACGTTGAAATGGAAACGCATTAAGGCTGACTCAGTCTGGAGGAGAACGTTGAAATCCAATGACCAAAATACAGTTTTAATACCATGTATCAGCAGCCTCAGAAAGTATGAATCTGATGAGACCATAACAAATGTAGATATAGCCGGTAATGCAAACGAGATTAAAACGTCAAGCAGGCAACAACAATGATATTACAGAAAAAGACACCGCCACGGTATATACGTTTCCAATTTGCAGTTGCATGCAGGGAGGCTAACTGCAGCACCGTGGTCTCCAGGAACCCACACGTCTTTTGTTCTGAACTATCTCCTGTCTCTCTTCACCATTACACTGTGTTCTTGAACTGATATGTTGATTAAGTTTATACCTCAACCAAAATGGGGCTGTGCAACGGATTTCTAAAAACACCAAGACATTTGTTAAGAGGAAGAGCGTTGCCTCAGTATTCAAGCACTCAACATACTGTATTTGAGCGCTCCAGTCTTCAGTTTTAATCAAGCTAATGATCAGTGACCAGATAACTCCTAAGAATGAATACACACAGCAAATAGCAATGTATTCAGAAAAAGTCAGATTACTTTAGTCTCCTGAGTGGCGCAGTGGTCTAAGGCACTGCATCGCAGTGCTAGCTGTGCCACTAGAGATCCTGGTTTGAATCCAGGCTCTGTCGCAGCTGGCCGTGACCGGGAGACTCATGGACAGCGCACAATTGGCCTAGCGTTGTCCAGGGTAGGGGAGGGAATGGCCGGCAGGGATGTAGCTCAGTTGATAGAGCATGGCGTTTGCAACGCCAGGGTTGTGGGTTCGATTCCCATGGGGGACCAGTATGAAGAAAAAAAAAATATATATATATATGTATTCACTAACTGTAAGTCGCTCTGGATAAGAGCGTCTGCTAAATGACTAAAATGTAAAAATGTAAAATGTAATTCAGTGTAAAATACTCCTGAGTGGCGCAGTGGTCTATCGCAGTGCTAACTGTGCCACTAAAGATCCTGGTTCGAATCCAGGCTCTGTCGCAACCGGCCGCGACCAGGAGACTCATGGGCGGCGCACAATTGGCCCAGGGTAGGGGAGGGAATGGCCGGCAGGGATGTAGCTCAGTTGATAGAGCATGGTGTTTGCAACGCCAGGGTTGTGGGTTTGATTCCCACGGGGGGCCAGTATAAAAAAAAAATGTATTCACTAACTGTAAGTCGCTCTAGATAAGAGCGTCTGCTAAATGACTAAAATGTAATGCAGAATACACCTCGTTTTGACATCTCTTGATATGTATTCAGTGTAGAATACACCTCGTTTTGACATCTCTTGATATGTATTCAATGTAGAATAGACCTTGTTTTGACATCTCTTGATATGTATTCAGTGTAGAATACACCTTGTTTTGACATCTCTTGATATGTATTCAATGTAGAATACACCTTGTTTTGACATCTCTTGATATGTATTCAGTGCAGAATACACCTCGTTTTGACATCTCTTGATATGTATTCAGTGTAGAATACACCTCGTTTTGACATCTCTTGATATGTATTCAGTGTAGAATACACCTTGTTTTGACATCTCTTGATATGTATTCAGTGTAGAATACACCTCGTTTTGACGTCCCTTGATATGTATTCAGTGTAGAATACACCTTGTTTTGACATCTCTTGATATGTATTCAGTGTAGAATACACCTCGTTTTGACGTCCCTTGATATGTATTCAGTGTAGAATACACCTCGTTTTGACGTCCCTTGATATGTATTCAGTGTAGAATACACCTTGTTTTGACGTCTCTTGATAAGGGATCTGTATTCTACTCTTAATTGTTGTGATTCACACTCACAGCGGATGCTCAGTCATCATCCTACATTTACATTTTAGTCATTTAGCAGACGCTCTTATCCAGAGCCACTTACAGTAGCGAGTGCATACAATTTAGTCAGTTATCAGTTCCCGCTTTCATCCGCTTTTACAGCCATTTGGGAGATGGGACTCCTGTATCCTCCTGGTCAGCCGTTTGGGAGATGGGACTCCTGTATCCTCCTGGTCAGCCGTTTGGGAGATGGGACTCCTGTATCCTCCTGGTCAGCCGTTTGGGAGATGGGACTCCTGTATCCTCCTGGTCATCCGTTTGGGAGATGGGACTCCTGGATCCTCCTGGTCAGCCGTTTGGGAGATGGGACTCCTGTATCCTCCTGGTCAGCCGTTTGGGAGATGGGACTCCTGTATCCTCCTGGTCAGCCGTTGAGGACAGTTATCGTTCTACTCTGTTTCCTGATCTCACAGCTATTATGAGTGAATGACACACAACACACAACACCCCCTGTGGAGATGGAACACATTTCCCTGTTCTAACGCCTACGTTTCTAAACACTGATTTTCAGCAACACCATCCCCAAACCCCCCAGCAGCTCACACACCACTACACCACAACCTATTTCCCTTCCGACCGACCAAACCGACCAACCGGTTGGACTTCAGAAAATAAAAATGGCCCCCCACACACAGGAAATTATTACGCCCTTGTGTCTTCTGGGAGTGTTAAAAAGGTCGCCACCGGAGCTGTGATGAGATGACCTCATTATTAGAGCAGGCTGAACGTGGCGTATCAGGGGAGGCAGGGTTTATCTGGCGCTGAGATCACAACACGCATTAATAAAAACATTGAGGTGAGGGATACAATTTAGTCCAAGGGTGCAGAGGAGACAGAAATCAATACTAAATGCAGGGCCCCATCTATTCCAGCCCCAGAGCCCCAGAGCTGAGCGGGGTGCTGGAAGGTGTATCTTGTCAATCCTGTCTAGTTTTCTTGTCTGTAGATGGAGTATCACGTATGTGCCTAAGATAACCCCCTACACACACGCCAACAGGCACAGACACACACACACATATATGGCGGACACACACGGGTACAAGCACACACACACACACACACACACACACACACACACACACACACACTTACACGGGCACAAGCACACACACACACACACACACACACACACGGGCACAAGCACACACACACACACACACACACACACACACACACACACACACACTGATCTAATCCCGGACAGCGGCGGTTTTATTTTCAACCTGCAGTATTGCATGCGGTGTGAAATTCCAAGTGTGCCTTAAAGCCTTAACTCATTGATTCTGAGAGAGACTTACATTCCTGCTTCTACTAACTAGGGAATAGGGTGGCATTTGTGATGCAGCCCCTGTACATTGTAAAGTAAATGATTGACTCCGTTCAATTAAGCCCCAAAGCTCCAGCAGCTTCATCCTCTGGTAGGTAGCTTCTCTCTGGTCCTGTGGTGCGTGACAGAGACATTATTTCCCCAGGTCTCAGTGGGACAGGATCACAGCTGCTACACATGCTCTGCTTTTTATTCTGCCTGCCTGGCACACAATGAAGGGGGCCTTGGCAAGTGCCACACACACACACACACTCACACACACGCGCACGTACATGCACGCACGCACACACACAAACACACACACACACGCACGTACACACACACACACACACACACACACACACACACACACACACACTGGCGACGGGGTGAGGGGAGTGCCTTGGCGTTTTATTGGCATGTGTGTGGCATTTTTTGCATTTTATTCTGCCTTGACACACATTAGGAGAGGGGTGAGGGGTGTGCCTTGGCAAAAGCTCCCCCCCCCCCACTCCCCTAACTCCCCCAGCCATGCCAATACCCTCCCCCAGGACAGTGACTCATTCTAATTAGCTGCAGAGCTCGTTGGTGTGTCTCCTGCCTCCTGTCTCCCTGGCCTGTCTGGCACGACGCAGCTATATACTCTACTCTCTGTTCCACAGCCTGTGAACTAATGCCCCTCGTTGGCTCTCCTCTCCAAAAAACACACAGTTATTCTAATGAGGATTCTGGGTATTGTCACTGTTCTATTGCTGTTTTCTCTCCAGGCATCTTCATTAGTCCCACATGACACAAGCTGCCAGGCAAGAGGGGGGCAGAAACAGATACTGAGAGAGACACGTTTAATAAAAATGTTTTTAAACCACGGATAATAGCTGTTATTTGACAGCCGGATCATTCCTATGATCAGATTTATGATTGTTGTCATGTGGCAGGCGATCATTTGGATTATTTCTGATAGATGAGTGATTGATCACTGAGACTTGCAGGGATCATAAACCCTGAATTATGCTCTCATCTTCCTGACAACCACTTTACATACTAACTACCCTGCTTCCTGAAAATCCATATGTCACGCTTACCGCAATCCCCTCTCTGGTGACCATCCAGCTGGCCCCCCAGGCCCCTATAGGGGACACTAGAGGGTTGGACTGTGTGTGAGAGGGCCTTGTTCAAACCTAGGTGCCAATATGATATGTTGTGATGTCCGTACTAGCATACCACTTTGAATGCCCAATACATTGATTCTGAAGTGCTATGCTAGTGTGGACAGAGCACTAGGTGAGCAAAGCAAGACTTATGTATGACTCGCTTCAAATCATAAATGTCCTTCTACACCTCACACTGTAACTAGCTTGGTGAGTCTTCGTGGTGAGGTCTGTAATCTGGAAAGTCAAGGTCTACAGTACAGTATTCTAATCCCCAGTGTTAACCTGTATTAAAGGTCAAGGTCTACAGTTCAGTATTCTAATCCCCAGTGTTAACCTGTATTAAAGGTCAAGGCCTACAATACAGTATTCTAATCCCCAGTGTTAACCTGTATTAAAGGTCAAGGTCTACAGTTCAGTATTCTAATCCCCAGTGTTAACCTGTATTAAAGGTCAACATCTACAGTCCAGTATTCTAGTCCCCAGTGTTAACCTGTAAGGGTCAAGGCCTACAGTCCAGTATTCTAGTCCCCAGTGTTAACCTGTATTAAAGGTCAAGGCCTACAGTCCAGTATTCTAGTCCCCAGTGTTAACCTGTATTAAAGGTCTACAGTACAGTATTATAGTCCCCAGTGTTAACCTGTATTAAAGGTCAAGGCCTACAGTCCAGTATTCTAGTCCCCAGTGTTAACCTGTATTAAAGGTCTACAGTACAGTATTCTAGTCCCCAGTGTTAACCTGTATTAAAGGTCAAGGCCTACAATACAGTATTCTAGTCCCCAGTGTTAACCTGTATTAAAGGTCAAGGTCTACAGTACAGTATTCTAATCTCCAGTGTTAACCTGTATTAAAGGTCAACATCTACAGTCCAGTATTCTAGTCCCCAGTGTTAACCTGTAAGGGTCAAGGCCTACAGTCCAGTATTCTAGTCCCCAGTGTTAACCTGTATTAAAGGTCAAGGCCTACAGTCCAGTATTCTAGTCCCCAGTTTTAACCTGTATTAAAGGTCTACAGTACAGTATTCTAGTCCCCAGTGTTAACCTGTATTAAAGGTCAAGGTCTACAGTTCAGTATTCTAATCCCCAGTGTTAACCTGTATTAAAGGTCAACATCTACAGTCCAGTATTCTAGTCCCCAGTGTTAACCTGTAAGGGTCAAGGCCTACAGTCCAGTATTCTAGTCCCCAGTGTTAACCTGTATTAAAGGTCAAGGCCTACAGTCCAGTATTCTAGTCCCCAGTTTTAACCTGTATTAAAGGTCTACAGTACAGTATTCTAGTCCCCAGTGTTAACCTGTATTAAAGGTCAAGGTCTACAGTACAGTATTCTAGTCCCCAGTGTTAACCTGTATTAAAGGTCAAGGCCTACAGTCCAGTATTCTAGTCCCCAGTGTTAACCTGTATTAAAGGTCTACAGTACAGTATTCTAGTCCCCAGTGTTAACCTGTATTAAAGGTCAAGGTCTACAGTCCAGTATTCTAGTCCCCAGTGTTAACCTGTATTAAAGGTCAAGGTCTACAGTACAGTATTCTAGTCCCCAGTGTTAACCTGTATTAAAGTCAAGGTCTACAGTCCAGTATTCTAATCCCCAGTGTTAACCTGTATTAAAGGTCAAGGTCTACAATACAGTATTCTAATCCCCAGTGTTAACCTGTATTAAAGGTCAAGGCCTACAGTCCAGTATTCTAGTCCCCAGTGTTAACCTGTATTAAAGTTCAAGGGTTTAATTTTCCATAAAAAATAAAAAATAAAGTGTCATTTTTTCTTCCACTTTGACATTACCGAGGATTTTGTGTAGATTGTTGACCAAAAATGACAATTAAATACACTTGAATCCCACTGTGTAACACAACATCTGTAGCTGTATTGAGGGATATTCATAGACACCCCTTGACTTTTCCCACATGTTGTGTATTTGAGGTTTAAAAAGGCTTCTGAAGTTTGTAATTTCCAACTTGATTTTCCCTTTACGAAAAATGTATCAACCCCAGACAAAAATGCCCATTAATTATAATCAATATAATAATCCACATTTCCTGTTGCTGCAGGATTATTTTCCAGCTGTAGCAAACTGGCTCAAATTAAGATCCCACATCTGTATGAGATATTGTAGTGAGCACAAAGCTGCTGTGAATGTTCCCTGAGAGGAAACAATAAAGTTATTTTTCCCTGTGAGGGATCAATAAAGTTATGTTCTATTATAGTGAGTGGTTGACTCACCGGTTGAGCAGGAAGTTCCAATGACTCACCGGTTGAGCAGGAAGCCATTGTCGCTGCAGGTGAGAGCCTCCAGGAGAACCTTCTTCTCTGAGATTGCTGCGGTGGAGTGGAACTTCATCCAGATAAACTCCCACACGTCCTCATCCATCAGAGACACTCCTGTACAGTACACTATGTCACGCACGTTGGGAGGGATCCTGCAGGGAGGGATACACACACCACAAACACCAACACACACGCACACAAACACACACCACACGCACACACACACACACCACACGCACACACACACACACCACACGCACACACACACACACCACACGCACACACACACACCACACGCACACACACACACGCATGGGATGCAGACACGCATGCAAGCACGCACAAACACAAAGGCACACGCACCAACCAATTACGTTACCAATTTGTATTATCCTTTAAACTACTACAATAACATTAGTATTTAGTATTTCCTGCTGTATGTGTCAGTTGGCTTCTTTTCAGGTCTCCCTCATGTAATCCTGAGTGGCGCAGTGGTCTAAGGCACTGCATCGCAGTGCTAACTGTGCCACTAGAGATCCTGGTTCGAATCCAGGCTCTGTCGCAGCCGGCCGCGACCGGGAGCCTCATGGGCGGCGCACAATTGGCCCAGCGTTGTCCAGGGTAGGGGAGTGGATGTAGCTCAGTTGATAGAGCATGGCGTTTGCAACGCCAGGGTTGTGGGTTTGATTCCCACGTGGGGCCAGTAAAAAAATATGTATTCACTAACTGTAAGTCGCTCTGGATAAGCGCGTCTACTAAAATGTAATAGTTTTTAACCTGATTAAATACATTTGATTGGTTTGATTAGATTTGATTTGATTTAAAGGTTAGCAAACCAATACCAAGTGGACCAGAATCCTCAGAGAAGTTAAAGAGATTGAATATCTAACAGTGTTGTGTAAACAGAGCCCTTGTTTGTGGAGTTATTTTGCTTACATTTTTACACACCAGTTGTTTTATACAGTTCACATATCAATAATGTGCTAAACTACACTAGAGAGATGGCCTGCTTTTTAACAATGGGATAACATGCTCCATCTCCATAGTGTGTCTGTGAACATAGAAACTAGTTCACTACACACTGTAAAAACAAAATGAACGCATTTAGGAAGTTGACTGTGTTGCGTCAACGGCGATGCCAATGTTTAAAATGTCCTGGGGTGTTGTGAGTTGAGCCAGGCACAATTACGTTTGTTTTCGACCGATAAATCGTTTTAGATGCTCCATTTATGAAAACGCATCGGCACGTCAGACCAATGTGTTTGTCTCAGCTCAATGTACCCAGAACTAATATGGACATTGCATGGTCGCCACGCTTTAACAATAAGGTTGTCAGAATCCTGACTGTCAATGATTATCTCCATCCTATAACATCTTAAACCTCTTGGCATGTTTTAGTCCAAGTGTTACGAGGTTGTTTGTTGAAAACGTTACATTCACAGGCCCGCTCCCTGTGATTCTGTGGTCCTCTGTAGCTCAGCTGGTAGAGCACGGCGCTTGTAACGCCAGGGTAGTGGGTTCGATCCCCGGGACTGCCCATACACAAAAATGTATGCACGCATGACTGTAAGTCGCTTTGGATAAAAGCATCTGCTAAACGGCATATTATTATTCTGTACAGCGATAGTGAAAATGAAGTCATACAGAGCAGACAGGTCATTCACCACGATTGACTTCACGGTCCTAACGATCTTGTCCATCCAGAATTCCTACGATGTGGTTCCCATTATAGCTGCTGGACTGGGGGATTGAAGCTGTTGCTCAGGCTGAAGTAAAAACAACTGAAAATCCATAATGACGTGTCATGGGATGAGGTTGGGCTTTTCATGCACTATATTTCTACAATAGATAGAGAGCATGACATTTGGGCTCTCTGGAGGAATCAAGGCTTTGGAGAAAAGTTTACTATAGCAAGGCCTTACTGAGCAAAACACTTCTGCTGACTGGGTCCATGCCACACAGGGGGTTTGGGAGAGCCTCGGGAGTCAAAACTCTAGGATAGTTTCCCAACGCAATCTTGTGTAAAAATGCAGCTTGTGGAAAAATCCTGAATTATCATTTATATAGCCAGTGTGTGGTCAATGTGTGATAGAGACTGAGATCGACATGATGACTGAAGACACATAATACTGCTCCCTCCGTGCAGTCTCTCACAATGATGACTAAAAAATGATCAACTTTCTAGGCCACGATGTTCCCTAATATTCAAATTCAGTCTTTCATTCAGACTCTTAAATGAAGGATTATGGTGTCTCTGTAATGACAGTATTACAGAGTCAGAGAGAGCAGGCCATCAGATCACCAGCTCTACTGGCAGCTCTCCCTACTACCGTAGGTTCAGTCACTGCAGGTTACACTTTAGGAAACCAAGTTTCAGTGTTTTTACAGTTAAAGTTAATCTCAAGGTGACTCTCTCTCTCTCTCTCTCTCTCTCTCTCTCTCTCTCTCTCTCTCTCTCTCTCTCTCTCTCTCTCTCTCTCTCTCTCTCTCTCTCTCTCTCTCTCTCTCTCTCTCTCTCGCTGTCTCTCTCAATTCAGTTCAATTTAAATTCAATTTAAGGGCTTTATTGGCATGGGAAACGTGTGTTGACATTGCCAAAGCAAGTGAAGTAGATATTAAACAAAAGTGAAATAAACAATAAAAATTAACAGTAAACATTACACTCAGAAGTTCCAAAAGAATAAAGACATTTCAAATGTCATATTATGTCTATATACAGTGTTGTAATGATGTGCAAATAGTTAAAGTAAAAAATGGGAAATAAATAAACATAAATATGGGTTGTATTTACAATGGTGTTTGTTCTTCACTGGTTGCCCTTTTCTTGTGGCAACAGGTCACAAATCTTTCGGCTATGATGGCACACTGTGTTATTTCACCCAATAGATATGGGAGTTTATCAAAATTGGGTTTGTTTTGGAATTCTTTGTGGGTCTGTGTAATCTGAGGGAAATATGTGTCTCTAATATGGTCATACATTTGGCAGGAGGTTAGGAAGTGCAGCTCAGTTTCCACCTCATTTAGTGGGCAGTGTGCACATAGCCTGTCTTCTCTTGAGAGCCAGGTCTGCCTACGGCGGCCTTTCTCAATAGCAAGGCTATGGTCACTGAGTCTGTACATAGTCAAAGCTTTCCTTAAGTTTGGGTCAGTCACAGTGGTCAGGTATTCTGCCACTGTGTACTCTCTGTTTACGGCCAAATAGCATTCTAGTTTTCTCCGTTTTTTAGTTAATTTCTTTCTTTTTGTTTTCTCATGATTTGGTTGGGTCTAATTGTGTTTCTGTCCTGGGGTTCTGTGGGGTCTGTTTGTGTTTGTGAACAGAGCCCCAGGACCAGCTTACATAGGGGACTCTTCTCCAAGTTCATCTCTCTGTAGGTGATGGCTTTGTTATGGAAGGTTTGGGAATAGCTTCCTTTTAGGTCGTCGTAGAATTTAACGGCTCTTTTCAGGATTTTAATAATTAGCGGGTACTGGCCTAATTATGCTCTGCATGCATTATTTGGTGTTTTACGTTGTACACAGAGGATATTTTAGCAGAATTCTGTCTGTCTCTCTCACTCTGTGTATCTCTCTCTCTCTGTCTGTCTGTATGTCTGTCTCTCTTTCTTTCTCACTCTCTCTCTCTCTTTCTCTCTCCCTCTTTCTCTCTCTCTCTCTCTCTTTCTCTCCTCTTTAAAGATGGAGATAGTGTAAGGATGATACAGGAAGAGCTGGGTCACACCAGGAATGAGCGTTCCACATTAACGCTGCTGAGCTCAGCCGTCACACATTACCACCTTGATCATAAAGCCATGTGGCGAGGGCAGTGGGGTTTTACTGCATACCAAATGGCACCCTATTCCTCTATGAGCCCTGGTCAAACGTAGTGCACTATAAAGGGAATAAGGTGCTATTTAGGATGTAGCATGGAGCTTTAAAGTACTGTATTAGAGGCTAAGGGGCCTATAGATAGATAAAAGTAGTCTGGTTCCAACCTATTACCGCCATGTTAGAAGTCAACACAGGCCAATTCTCCTAGACACTGAGACAGGCTTGGCAATAACCCTTATAGTGGTACTATAAAGCAAGCAGTATGGGTTTTTACTGTATAGTCCATACTGTATATATATATATATATGTGTGTGTGTGTTGTTTTTTTTAAACCGTTTTAGTCATTTAGCAGAAACTCTTATCCAGAGCGACTTACAGGAGCAATTAGGATGAAGTGCCTTGCTCAAGGGCACATCGACAGATTTTCAACCCAGTCAGCTCAGGGATTCAAACCAGTGACCTTTCGGTTACTGGCCCAACGCTCTTAAGCACTAGGCTACCTGCCGCCCCATGGTCCATCTCACCAAAGAATAGAATATATTGTGTTTTCAACTCACTGACATGCGTACAGTATACATGTACAGTGTGTAGTGCAGTACTGCTGAAATCAATGGACAGACGCAGATACATTACCTTCATTATGTCCCATCTTAGTTCATTCTGTATTAGTCTGTGTGGGCCAAGTCAGATTAAAGGGGTAGGTTAAGATCTAGAGAGCATGTCAAGGACTCTGAGGTGAAACCACGGTGCTCCACTCCTGAGGGACTCTGAGGTGAAACCACGGTGCTCCACTCCTGAGGGAGAGACTACTAAGAACCAGCTATAGTATTAGCCAGCTAGCTTACATAATTAGCATTCCTCTCTGTTTGAGCCGGTTGTTTGAGTAGGCTAAATTAGCTAACTGCATTAGCTAGCTAAGTAAGAGAAAGTTTTAAAAATACAACAAAATATAGCTAGCTCTCTCTCTCTCTCTCTTTCTTTCTCTGCTGCTTCTCCTTCATTTTTGAAGAAACAAATTAGTTAAAAACTGTTTAACTATTGTCTTTCTCTCTCTTTGAGTCAATTACTCACCACATTTTATGCACTGCAGTGCTAGCTAGCTGTAGATTATGCTTTCAGTTCTAGATTAATTCTCTGATCCTTTGATTGGGTGGATAACATGTCAGTTCATGCTGTTAGAGCTCTGATAGGTTGGAGGACGTCCTCCGGAAGTTCTCATAATTACTGTGCAAGTCTATGGAAGGGGGTGAGAACCATGAGCCTCCTAGGTTTTGTATTGAAGTCAAGGTACCAAGAGGAGGACAAAAGCTAGCTGTCCTCTGGCTACACCATGATGATACCCTAAAGAGTGCTGTTGAGGCTACTGTAGACCTTCATTGCAAAACAGTGTGTTTTAATCAGTTATTTGGTGACGTGAATATATTTAGGATAGTTTCACACTGTTTCATCCTTGAGTAGGATGTTCCTCCCCTCCCCTTCCACTGTCAGGATAAACCCTGATCCATAGAGTACTAAAACAGCCAGGATCAACCCTGATCCATAGAGTACTAAAACAGCCAGGATCAACCCTGATCCATAGAGTACTAAAACAGCCAGGATCAACTCTGATCCATAGAGTACTAAAACAGCCAGGATCAACCCTGATCCATAGAGTACTAAAACAGCCAGGATCAACCCTGATCCATAGAGTACTAAAACAGCCAGGATCAACCCTGATCCATAGAGTACTAAAACAGCCAGGATCAACCCTGATCCATAGAGTACTAAAACAGCCAGGATCAACCCTGATCCAAACAGTACTAAAACAGCCAGGATTATTATTCTCCTCTATTGTCATATTTTCTTTTTTTTGTCATTTTAGCAGACACTCTTATCCAGAGCGACTTACAGTTAGTGAGTGCATACATTTTCTTTCATACTGGTCCCCCTTGGGAATCGAACCCACAACCCTGGCGTTGCAAGCGCCATGCTCTACCAACTGAGCTAAAAGGGACCATATATTGTCCTCTAGTCTCCTCTATTCATTAGACAGTCTTCCTGAAGGGAAAAATGGAGAGCCAATCAGACCCTGGATCATTAGACAGTCTTCCTGAAGGGAAAAATGGAGAGCCAATCAGACCCTGGATCATTAGACAGTCTTCCTGAAGGGAAAAACGGAGAGACAATCAGACCCTGGATCATTAGACAGTCTTCCTGAAGGGAGACACAGAGCCAATCAGACCCTGGATCATTAGACAGTCTTCCTGAAGGGAGACAGAGAGCCAGTCAGACCCTGGATCATTAGATAGTCTTCCTGAAGGGAAAAACGGAGAGCCAATCAGACTCTGGATCATTAGACAGTCTTCCTGAAGGGAAAAACTGAGAGCCAATCAGACCCTGGATCATTAGACAGTCTTCCTGAAGGGAGACACAGAGCCAATCAGACCCTGGATCATTAGACAGTCTTCCTGAAGGGAGACAGAGAGCCAATCAGACCCTGGATCATTAGACAGTCTTCCTGAAGGGAGACACAGAGAGCCAATCCGACCCTGGATCATTAGACAGTCTTCCTGAAGGGAGACACAGAGAGCCAATCAGACCCTGGATCATTAGACAGTCTTCCTGAAGGGAGACACAGAGAGCCAGTCAGACCCTGGATCATTAGACAGTCTTCCTGAAGGGAGAGAGGGCATGTAGGGAAGAATGAGGGGTCTTTGCCTCATAGCGGAGATGAAGAGATTATTGTCATCCCCATGTCCATGTAGAGGTGGGAGCCATTGTTGTGGATTGTGGATTTTGTTGTTTGTGTTGCCGAGAGCAACAGGTGGAGGGATTAGACAAGGGATAGATTCTGTTTCCATGGACATTTGGCATTTGAAACATTCGATATTGTCAAGGTTGTCCAACGTGCCCTATTGATCAGGACTCAAATACATGTCATGCCCACTGGGATTCAACAATGTGAGATTCTGCTCTGTAAAAAGGAGCTATGAAAGTGACTCCGACTGAGAGCTTCTTTTAGAGGACGAGAGGAGGGCTGCTTGGTACAATCTGAAGAGGAGAGGTGTCTTGTTGGAAATAGGGGAGGATAATACATGTAAGCTTCCACTATCTCATCCAGTGGCGTTTAGTGGCTTCTCTCTAACAAGAAAATGACCTTTAAACTAGACTAAACATTGTGTTCCCTTGTGGTCCACACAGTGGGTGGAAATCTCCCTAAAGATAAGGAGCTTTCAGACCAGTGTCTTCCTACCAAGTACAGTATATATAAGGCCAACATGTGGTCCACTGTGGGTCCAGCATGAGGCCTGCTCTCTGTCTCTCCGGACCAATCTGAACCCTACTCCCTATGCAGTAGGGACCTACTTTAAGCCAGAACCACAGGGTTCCATTTAGGATCTACTGCACCTGTTCTTGTTGCTGGAGATCCAATCAGAGATGAGTGACACGGCTTGGCGGTGACAGTGCTTGTTCCCGAAACTACATGCCAGCATGATCACCTCTCTCTGCAGCTCTCTGTCGATGAGAAAGAGGGAGGGAAGGAGGGAGGGAGGGAGGGAGGGAGGGAGGGAGGGAGGGAGGGAGGGAGGAAGGAAGGAAGGAAGGAAGGAAGGAAGGAAGGAAGGAAGGAAGGAAGGAAGGAAGGAGGGAGGGAGGGAGGGAGGGAGGGAGGGAGGGAGGGGAGGGAGGGAAGGAAGGAAGGAAGGAAGGAAGGAAGGAAGGAAGGAAGGAAGGAAGGAAGGAAGGAAGGAAGGAAGGAAGGAAGGAGGGAGGGAGGGAGGGAGGGAGGGAGGGAGGGAGGGAGGGAGGGAGGGAGGGAGGGAGGGAGGGAGGGAGGGGAGGGGAAGGGAGGGAGGGAGGGAGGGAGGGAGGAGAGGGAAGGAAGGAAGGAAGGAAGGAAGGAAGAAAGGAAGGAAGAAGGAAGGAAGGAAGGAAGGAAGGAAGGAAGGAAGGAAGGAAGGAAGGAAGGAGGGAGGGAGGGAGGGAGGAGAGGGAAGGAAGGAAGGAAGGAAGGAAGGAAGGAAGGAAGGAAGGAAGGAAGGAAGGAAGGAGGGAGGGAGGGAGGGAGGAGAGGGAAGGAAGGAAGGAATGATGGAAGGAAGGAAGGAAGGAAGGAAGGAAGGAAGAAAGGAAGGAAGGAAGGAAGGAAGGAAGGAAGGAAGGAGGGAGGGAGGGAGGAGAAGGAAGGAAGGAAGGAAGGAAGGAAGGAAGGAAGGAAGGAAGGAAGGAAGGAAGGAGGGAGGGAGGGAGGGAGGAGAGGGAAGGAAGGAAGGAATGAAGGAAGGAAGGAAGGAAGGAAGGAAGGAAGGAAGGAAGGAAGGAAGGAAGGAAGGAAGGAAGGAAGGAAGGAAGGAAGGAAGGAAGGTGAGAGATACAGAAGGAAAAGAGGGGGAGGTAGGAGTGTGAGAGGTGACTGTATACGACAACATCCCAACCCAGCCACTCGTTGTGTGAGAGGTGACTGTATACGACAACATCCCAACCCAGCCACTCGTTGTGTGAGAGGTGACTGTATACGACAACATCCCAACCCAGCCACTCGTTGTGTGAGAGGTGACTGTATACGACAACATCCCAACCCAGCCACTCGTTGTGTGAGAGGTGACTGTATGCGACAACATCCCAACCCAGCCACTCGTTGTGTGAGAGGTGACTGTAGACGACAACATCCCAACCCAGCCACTCGTTGTGTGAGAGGTGACTGTAGACGACAACATCCCAACCCAGCCACTCGTTGTGTGAGAGGTGACTGTAGACGACAACATCCCAACCCAGCCACTCGTTGTGTGAGAGGTGACTGTATACGACAACATCCCAACCCAGCCACTCGTTGTGTGAGAGGTGACTGTATACGACAACATCCCAACCCAGCCACTCGTTGTGTGAGAGGTGACTGTATACGACAACATCCCAACCCAGCCACTCGTTGTGTGAGAGGTGACTGTATACGACAACATCCCAACCCAGCCACTCGTTGTGTGAGAGGTGACTGTATACGACAACATCCCAACCCAGCCACTCGTTGTGTGAGAGGTGACTGTATACGACAACATCCCAACCCAGCCACTCGTTGTGTGAGAGGTGACTGTATACGACAACATCCCAACCCAGCCACTCGTTGTGTGAGAGGTGACTGTATGCGACAACATCCCAACCCAGCCACTCGTTGTGTGAGAGGTGACTGTAGACGACAACATCCCAACCCAGCCACTCGTTGTGTGAGAGGTGACTGTATACGACAACATCCCAACCCAGCCACTCGTTGTGTGAGAGGTGACTGTATGCTGACATACTCAGTCTGGTAGGAGGTCTGCATGATGGAGCCTTCTGTGAGAGCCAAGGGCCAGCCCATCTTGTGGTACTTTGAGGCCACTTGCTTCAGCACGTAGTCCTGTTGGGGAGAAAGTAGGAAGGAACACATAAACAGCAGATAGATGGCAGTAGTTGGCAAATGGCACACAATTATTTAGAACTATTTTAAGCGGCAGAGGAGTTGGAAAATCACAGGAAATAAACAGCAACAGGACTCAGGCCAAAGCAGTGTCATTTTCTGAGGTTTTGATATTTCATTATAAAAAGGCTGACTCTTATTATCAAGGACAACTGCCTCGGGGATTGACTCCAGACTGACTCTACCTTGTAATGAAACAGGGGGAGGGCAGAACAACCATCAAATGGCCAGGATGGCCACCTTGTAATGAAACAGGGGGAGGGCAGAACAACCATCAAATGGCCAGGATGGCCACCTTGTAATGAAACAGGGGGAGGGCAGAACAACCATCAAACGGCCAGGATGGCCACCTTGTAATGAAACAGGGGGAGGGCAGAACAACCATCAAACGGCCAGGCGCTGTATAGGATGATGGATGTTTCCTAAATGACACCCTACTGTATTCCCTGGGAAAGTACAATACTTTTGACCAGAACCTTATGGGCCCTGGCCAACAGAAGTGCATTATAAACTGAATGGGGAAGCCATTTGGGACGCATGCTATAAATGTGTTGCCTCTCCAAACCACACAGAGGGTGATGCCAAGGCTAATTTAGGCGTAGCGTCTCTCATTCATGGTCCCTTATTGAAAGCAGATCATTATTTACATTAGGGCCCAGCCTGGCTGCCACACTAAGGGTGTAGCGGACTTCAAAACACACACACACACACACACACACACACACACACACACACACACACACACACACACACACACACACACACACAGACACACACACACACACACACACACACACACACACACAGACACACACACAGACACACACACACACACACACACACATACAGACACACACACACACACACACACACACACACACACACACACACACACACACACACAGAGACACACACACACACACACACACACAGACACACACACACACACACAGACACACACACACACACACACAGACACACACACACACATACACACACAGAGACACACACACACACAGACACACACACACACACACACACACACACACACACACACTCACACACACACACACACACACACACACACACACACAAACACACACACACACACACACACACACACACACACACACACACACAAACACACACACACACACACACACACACACACACACACAGCTGTCCTACTAAATGAAGAGGACTATCTTCCTTCATCATCCTAGTGGGAGGTAACAGCGTTCCTTTTTCTGTGGTTCTCCATGTAAATCACCTCTCTGGCGTTTGTGTCCCAAATGCCACCCTATTCCCTTTACCGTGCACTACTACCCACTATGACTCTGGTCAAAAGTAGTGCACTATATAGGGAATAGGGTGCCATTTGGGATGCAAACTGTATCTGTGTATAGAACCATTCACTGCCAACACTGAGGGTTAATACCACACAGCTAAGTACTAAACACTCCTCCTCAGACTGGTGTGTGTGTGTGTGTGTGTGTGTGTGTGTGTGTGTGTGTGTGTGTGTGTGTGTGTGTGTGTGTGTGCGTGCGTGCGCTCTCTCTCTGGACCCGGCAGAGGCACTTGGTGGTCTGTTTAGAGAATGCCAGAAGGCCAGGCCATGAATAATCTGTCCTCCATTATTCTCTACAACATCTGCTTGGACAGACAAATGAACAAATGAACACCGGTCCCAGAGGAGTGGGCCACCAACAGCCCTGATACTCTCCCTCCCTCCCTAACACTCTCCCCCCTCCCTGACACTCTCCCTCCCTCCCTGACACTCTCCCCCCCTCCCTAACACTCTCCCTCCCTCCCTGATACTCTCCCTCCCTCCCTGACACTCTCCCTCCCTCCCTGACACTCTCCCCCCCTCCCTGACACTCTCCCCCCCTCCCTGACACTCTCCCCCCCTCCCTGACACTCTCCCCCCCTCCCTGACACTCTCCCTCCCTCCCTGACACTCTCCCTCCCTCCCTGACACTCTCCCTCCCTCCCTGACACTCTCCCCCCTCCCTGACACTCTCCCTCCCTCACTCTCTGACACTCTCCCTCCCTCCCTGACACTCTTGCTCCCTCTCTGACACTCTCCCTCCCTCCCTCCCTCCCTCCCTCTCTGACACTCTCCCTCCCTCCCTGACACTCTCCCCCCCTCCCTGACACTCTCCCTCCTCCCTCCCTGACACTCTCCCTCCCTCCCTGACACTCTTCCTCCCTCCCTGACACTCTCCCTCCCTCCCTGACACTCTCCCTCCTCCCTGACACTCTTCCTCCCTCCCTGACACTCTCCCTTCCTCCCTGACACTCTCCCTCCCTCACAATCTTCCTCCCTCTCTGACAATCTTCCTCCCTCTCTGACACTCTCCCCCCCTCCCTGACACTCCTCCTCCCTCCCTGACACTCTTCCTCCCTCTCTGACACTCTCCCCCCCTCCCTGACACTCTTCCTCCCTCCCTGACACTCTCCCCCCCTCCCTGACACTCTTCCTCCCTCCCTGACACTCTTCCTCCCTCCCTGACACTCTTCCTCCCTCCCTGACACTCTTCCTCCCCCCCTGACACTCTTCCTCCCTCTCTGACACTCTCCCTCCCTCACTGACACCCTGGAAAGTGAGACAGAGGACCCACTGATGATAAAGCCTAGTAGAACTGTGTGAATTTTCACACTGACAAATGGACTGGACTGCACTGTATTTGATAGATAAGAAACCTCATTATGGTTTCACTTAAACACGACCAACAAACAATTTAAAAGTCATTAAAACCCGTACATCAAGACCTCCAGACCTGTGCTGGGGTTCAGTGGGTGTACTAGTGCATAAGATTAGTGCTGGGCAGAAGCTCCTGAACCCTGATCCACAGTAAGGTGCTGGGGGTCGTTAGAGAGGGTCTGAGAGGTCACCAGCTGTACCAAACAGGCTGTAGTTGGAGGGTTATGGTCAGGGTTAGGATCAGGGTTAAAGGTCAGAGGTTATAAACTACACTGAAGAGGCTGTAGTCCTCTGTGCAGTCTAGCAGCTTGGTTAGGGTCAGGGTCAGGGTTAGAGGTCAGAGGTTATAACCTACACTGAAGAGGCTGTAGTCCTCTGTGCGGTCGAGCAGCTTGATTAGGGTCAGGGTCAGGGTTAGAGGTCAGAGGTTATAACCTACACTAAAGAGGCTGTAGTCCTCTGTGCGGTCGAGCAGCTTGATTAGGGTCAGGGTCAGGGTTAGAGGTCAGAGGTTAAAACATACACTGAAGAGGCTGTAGTCCTCTGTGCGGTCGAGCAGCTTGATTAGGGTCAAGGTCAGGGTTAGAGGTCAGAGGTTAAAACATACACTGAAGAGGCTGTAGTCCTCTGTGCGGTCGAGCAGCTTGATTAGGGTCAGGGTCAGGGTTAGAGGTCAGAGGTTAAAACATACACTGAAGAGGCTGTAGTCCTCTGTGCGGTCGAGCAGCTTGTCCAGCTGGTAGAGGGAGCGGCTGGCAGCGTGCCAGGGGAGGAACTCTCTCTCCTGGGGTAGGTAGCAGATTATCTGGAGGGGCACATTCTGGGGTAGGTAGCCAGCCCTGGGGAGGAGAGAGATTCAACAGATTAATATACCATAGTGAATAGGAGAAGTGGTAGTTCTGGGGGTAGGTAGCCAGTCCTGGGGAGGAGAGGGGAGAGAGTATGTTAATTAAGCAATAAGGCCCGAGGGGATGTGGTACATGGCCAATATACCACGGCTAAGGGCTGTTCTTAACCACGACAAAACGTGGAGTGCCTGGATAGCGCCCTTAGCCGTGGTACAGTATATTGGCCATATACCACAAACCCCTGAGGTGCCTTATTGCCATTTTAAACTGGTTACCAACATATAATTAGAACAGTAAACAATATATTTTGCTTTATCCCCATGGTATATTGTCTGATATACCACAGCTTTCAGCCAATCAGCATCCAGGGCTCGAACGACCCGGTTTTTAATATACCATATACACCATAAATATACCACAGGGAATATGATGAGTGGTAGTTTTGGGGCAGGTAACCCACCGTGTGGAGATGGATCAAATATGTTAAAATCCTGTAGGGAAGAGGTTTGAAACAACATCAGGGAAGAGAAGAGAGTTCAAGGGCAGGTAACCCACCCTGTGGAGGAGATAGATGGAAGAGGTTCATATGGAATATGTAAGTGGTAGAGTTTCGGGGCAGGTATCTCGCCCTGCGGAGAAAGAGATAGCTACCCATCCTCTAACACAATAGGGAAGGTTCTGGGGAGGGGAGGGGAGGGGAGGGGAGGGGAGAGAGAAAGGTTTACATCATCGGAGAAGGGCATCTTCATCTAGCTGATTTGAAGAGTGTGTCGGTGATATTCTGATATGCACATTCTCCATTCC